>NC_056732.1:1001379533-1001434533 GCF_019279795.1 Protopterus annectens | reverse complement strand
ACAGTAGTCTTGTCCCAGATGATGCAAGGATCAGTAGGCATGTTGTAGCTTTTTCCTGGTAGAGGTCTTGAACCAGACTAATTGGAAATGTTCCACACAAACACTCAGTGCCCAGTCAGAGACAGTCAGGAATCAATAACCCTCTGCTCATTCTCATCAGGAGCAAAACACTAGAACAAATTCCAAACTGGCTCCTCCAGAGTAGTCATCAGGTTTTCTGGTGATCAGCAGTCTCCAGGAAATAATGTCCCTGTGCGCTTTCTCTCAGCAGGAACAAAACAGAAGCACTAATCCTAAAATGACTACTGAGAAGCAGAATGTGCCTGATTGTGACTAATTCTACTGGATTTGACAAAAAAAAAAAAAAAAAAAAAAAAACAAGCCTTGCAAGATCTGGGATAAATTCATTCTTTCTTTTTTACTGAGGTTACTATGACAGATGTACAAATGTTTGTGCTTTTTTAGAAATCTAGCTTAAGAGTTGCTTCTGGTTTACTCTAGCAAGAGTAAAGAGAGAAACCAGGCCATTTCTTGGCCTTTGATTACTATAGAACTTTGAAGAGTGTAATTTGCTCTTACTCAGCATCCTCAGTTGAGTTTTTTTTTTAATCAGTGTTGCTATAAATTGCCTGTGTTTGCACAGCGTAGAGCACATTTGCTATGAGCTGTTGTACTTTGAGCTGTTAAGTTCCTGATTGTGAAAAATTCTGCTGTATTTGACCAAAAACTAAGCCCCACATGAGCTGAGATAAGAGCTTTCTGTTTTGAACTACATTTACTGTGATAGCTGTACACATTTTTGTGTTTGTTTAGTAATCTAACTCAGAGGTGTAGCTGACTGATTTGGCACATGGTGGCACTCCACATCTTATCATCCATCAGCACTAGACTAAGGAGCAAAAACAAAGGTCCCTTTCCAGTTTGGTGCATTTCCTCTGGTATGGAGGAGTGCCAGACCATAATGCTCTACACTGTCATGCTTTATGTGAGAGGAAAAAAAGCTCACTTCTATGATCTGGTGCTCCCTTCTTCCAGGAGGAGCACCAGATCCTACCACCCTCTAACACTCTACTGTTTTGCACATTAATGTGCTTATACAAAACTTAAAAAACAAGCAAAAAAAAAAAATGGAATTGCCAATCATGCCTCCTAACACATTGTGCCAGGGTGAGTCCCCCCTTCATCCCACCCTAGTTACATTTCTTATTTAGTTAAGAATTGATTCTGGTTTACTCTAGAGATAGCAGAGGATGAAAACCAAGCCATTTCTAGGTGTGTGATTGCTGTAGAACCTTAAATGGTGGCATTTGTATTGGAGAGTGTGCTCATTTATTTTTTTTCAGCTTTTGTCAGTGTAGCTATACATTGTCCACATTTGCATGGCATTGTGCTTAGCACAGAGAGGCTGTGGTGTGTACTTTATAAATGTAGGAAATGTGATTTATACCTATCTAAATACCACCCCACCACTCACAAATCCTATTAGATATTATGACTAGTGATACTTAGATGTGCAGCCATTTATCTGTAGTTGTGCATCAAGCTGCACTGTGCACCATGTGTGCTACGAACCAACTCTAGCAGCCCACAGCCCACATTGCCCTAAGTAGCTTCCAGCTGATATGTTACCCTAAGTAGCCCCCAGCTACTGTGCATGGCCTAAAGCAGCTCATAGCTGCTCTACATTGCTAATACTTTACAGTTGCTTAATGACAATGTGCTCTCCATTGTCCAATGTGCAACTTAACATAAATACTTAATTTATTTAATTTTGTCATGTAGTTTACCCCTACCAACCCAACGGAATCTACCTTATTTAGTTCATATGGTAACTCTGTGTACACCTTCCAGAAGAAAATCTGCATGGTTACATTCCTCCACGGTATATCCTAATAACTATATCATTAAACTATATATAGTACTTTGTGTAATTCTAATTAATTCTCCAATTCTCTGGACTAAAATGGAAGCTCAGCTTGCTTGTTTTCCATCTGTTTTCAGCCTCATAGCAATTGGTGTCCTTAAGCAGTGTGGTAACTTGGTTTCCTTAGGCAGTGTGGTAACTTGGTGTCTTTAGGCAGTGTGGTAACTTGGTATCTTTAGGCAGTGTGCTAACCTGGTGTCCTTAAGCTATGTGGTAACTTGGTATCCTTAGGCAGTGTGGTAATTTGGTATCCTTAGGCAGTATGCTAACTTGGTATCCTTAGGCAGTGTGCTAACTTGGTGTCCTTAGACAGTGTGGTAATTTGGTATCTTTAGGCAGTGTGCTAACCTGGTGTCCTTAAGCAGTCTAGTAACTTGGTATCCTTAGGCAGTGTGGTAACTTGGTATCCTTAGGCAGTGTGCTAACTTGGTGTCCTTAAGCAGTGTGGTAACTTGGTATCCTTAGGCAGTGTGCTAACCTGGTGTCCTTAAGTAGTGTGGTAACTTGGTATCCTTAGGCAGTGTGGTAACTTGGTATCCTTAAGCAGTGTGGTAACTTGGTATCCTTAGGCAGTGTGGTAACTTGGTATCCTTAAGCAGTGTGGTAACTTGGTATCATTAGGCAGTGTGCTAACTTGGTGTCCTTAAGCAGTGTGGTAACTTGGTATCATTAGGCAGTGTGGTAACTTGGTGTCCTTAAGCAGTGTGGTAACTTGGTATCATTAGGCAGTGTGGTAACTGTCCTCTGCTCAGAGATAATTAACTCAACACAAGAAATTCTGTTTGTGAGAAATGCAAAGATTAACGAATATGGAGGCCTCACTCTCATGATAAAGCAAGGACTGTGAGCAACTCAACTCATCTCGTCCACAACACTGCACAACTGCAATGATCTGTCACTCTAGCTCAATCCAGTCTTATGCCAGTCCTGGTTCTGTCAAGAAATACACTCTTTTGGAAGTCAGTTGGTAGTTTAATTTCTATTTGCAGCTGTTACAAATAATGAGAAATTTTTGAAAGAATACAGTAGATCAATATATTTCAGTTGTCTGAATAAGTCCCTGTTGGATGGACTAAGGTTTTACCTTTTCTGATTTACCTTTCTGTTTTACCCTTCCTGTATTAACTTTCTCCCATATTTGCCACTGTATAGGATTTAATATACCTGAGTGCTGTCAGCAGCATGTACACAAACACAATGCTGGTCCAATGTCTTTTCTGTGCTTTGCCTTAGCATTGCACTTTATTTGTTAGATTTTTTTGGGGACTGCTGTTTCTTGTAGTAAATGTTCTACCTATTCTTTGACCCACCTTTTAACAATTTGGTTTGTACCATCTTTACTGCATATATTATCAAAAATAATTCATAAAATAAACAGTCTTGGTTTTTAATAAGTAATTGAATATACACAGAACAGAAGACTATACAAAAAAAAAAGCATTTTGTAAAACTTATTGCAGCTACTGAAATGTATGAATGCCTTTTGTCATTTCTACAAGACAGAAATATGAGTGAAAATGTTAGATTCTGTAAGTGTGTTGGGGACAGGTATTGTATGACTAGCATCTAAACTTTCACAGAATATTTTTTTTTTCTCTAGAACTTGGAGGAAAATATTTGTGTTCCAGTCAGTTTGGATTTAAGCCACCACAGTTGGAATTTTACTGGTATCCTAGTCTCTCAAACTAGACTGCTTATGGTTATGATTTTGGAAATTTAATTATGATGTCAATGACATCACTTTGAAGATAAACTAATGAGACTCAGGAGAGAATGCTTTTGTGGCTGAGTGTTGTGGGATGTAATCCATTTATTTGTAGGTATCTTGAAAACTAGTTTAAAGCACAATTTAATTTTAAGGGGAATTTACATAAATCTTCTCAAATAGTCATTGAGTCAGCCTAGATTAAATTACTCTGTGGTTCAGGTCAAGTTATTAAAAATCTCCTTCAGAAAATGTAGAAATCATGTATGATATGTTGCATATACGCATGAAGTCTACAGTATTTCAATAATTAAAACTGATGCTTGTTCTTTTTTTCTTATATTCTTACTTCATGGATAATTATGAAAATCATTTTCTGTTGTTAAAGTATTATAAAGTATAAATTAAACAACTGATTGTTAATCGTATTGTCGAGTGAAAAAGTACTGATTAGTTTGCATGTAGATTTGCACTGTCTTTGTCAGCCATGTTTATAGAAGTTTTGGTGCATTCCTTTAGTTGAGTCCAGGAGATTCTGTTACTGACTTTCTGATATGAATGTGTTATACCACAATGGAATGTTAACCATTCTGCAGGTCTTAGTGGGTTGTTTTTAACATCAGCTGGGACATTATGATTATTATGTTCAAATATTATTGTGCTTTTCAGACCACAGAAAAATATAACTTAAGCAAATGTTTTGCCTTTTAAGACATATTGTAATCTAAAACAGGAAACTTCATGTCAAGCCTACTAGTAAAGTTATAAAACTATGTTCAAACCCTATACACTCAGAGTTTGTGATAGTTATAAAAACATTTCATATGAAACATTTTCAGTGATACATACTTGTAAGTATGTGATCCTTAACACGTGTCTGCAGAATTTTCATTAGTTTCCATTGGTGATGAAAGCTCACTGTTGGGTGTTAGTCAGTGGTAGTCAGTCAGGATGTTAAAATCACTTGTGTCAAAGGCAATGATAATAGATCAGGGAAGACCACAATGGAATAGAACAGTTTCACACCTGTAGGTGTCATTTAATAACGCTGAGAAGGGCACTTTTAGTGCTGTATCTGCATATATAAAGCCAGATTGACAAGGATCTGAGAGATTCTGAAAGGTTTACTTTGGCACATTTTCTTATTTAGTTTACTTAAAAGGGAAAGTTTTATAAAGGTACACATTTTCCAGTTGGTAAGGATTAAATATGGTTCCTTCAGGATGATGTAAACCAGGTTCTCCTTAGTTGAATATGGAAATAATCTTGTCCTCTGAGAAAGTCATATACTCAAAAATATATGGACCTAGATTTTCTAGACAAGAAATTGCTAACTTTGTACATCTTCTGTAGCTCATACAAAGTTAATTTATTTTTATTTTATTTATGATTTATTGAAAAAGTTAGTCTGACTAGGCTAGTAGCCTGCTTTCAGAAGAGATCCTCCTTTATACTACTAGGGTAATTTGGCCAGGGCACTGGGGAATGTCCTCTACTCTTTTTGATAGGTGCCATGGGATTTTTATATCCACCAGAGCTGCCACAAACTCAGGCAAATGGGAACTTGGTTCTAACATTTCATATGAAGGATGACACACTAACGAATGCAGTACCTTCCTTATGCTGTACTGCAGTGACAACAATCGATCTATCTGGTTTGGGAAAGAACCCACAACCTTCTGCACCAAAAGTGAGTGTGCTACCAGTGCACTAACAACCATTTTGCTCCTTTTATAGTCAACATAATTAAATTATAACAGCTAGCTTTGGAAGATAGAGGGATAAAGCCCTGCTAATGGCACAGGAGACTCAAGTTTGATTAGCAGCTCAGTTGTCTGTAGGACTGTTTGGGGAGGATGGGAATGAATGGCCACTTCCATCTCACCCATTCTGGGGGGAGGCAGGAAGCTTGGCTCACCACATATGGTTATTCCCAGTGGTAGCATGAGATGTTACCAGTAGAGACTGAGCCAGCTGAACCTGCTTAGTCAAGGTGCATCGCATTTGGAATTTGGCATGCATAGGCATGCTTCCCTTGGGTGACTACAGTAGAAGGCTTGGCAGAGACCATTGTCCCCCTGGGGAGTGAGTAGTCTGCTCCCCAAATGAGCAAGCTGGCCTGCTTCCTACTACCAGATTCTTGCTGATAGGCAGTCCTGGGTGTGAACAGATGGGCTGAAGGGCCCTTGCCCAGCCCAGGAGTATGTGGCTCACGTGGCCGAATGGGCTAATTGGGTGTCAGTAGTGGAGCCATCAGGCAAAGTTCTGGCAAAAGCAAAAAAAAAAATTACAGTTTGCTCATTAAATGTTCAAACAATCCAAAGACCCATGTCTTGCTCAGTAAACCTATTTTGAGGAGGGAGATCATGCTAATAAAACCAAAACAGATATTGTTAGATATCTCTTACTCTGATGATAAAAAGACTTTTCAGACCAATGGACAGGTTTGACTGCACAGCTTGTCAGTGTTTTACAAAAATGTAGTCTGATAATTTCATGTGGCAGAAATCTGACTGGACAAAATATTGCCTTTCTTTTAGATTTCCAAATGGTATACCAAATAATATGCATTTGTCACAGACAGAGGGAATGCACTAAGTGAGACCATATGATACAGAGCCTCAGTAACAGAGCAATTTATAAACAGCAACAAGCATCTTTTAATCATCACTATATCACCCAGGAAGTAGGTGATTAAGCACAGAGTTCAAGTCAAAGCTGGAAATGTTTCTAAAGTCCTTGTACAGATCACATCAACACTCTGGCATCTAAGATGAGCCACAGTCAAAAATGGAACAAAGGGTGGTGGGACTGTGACATTGGTTATACTAATAAAATAGATATGACAATATTTAGTCTGAAGACAAAGTCCAGTCAGTGACCCTTAGAGCGAGTAGAGAGTAGATTTTGTGAGCAAAGCTGAAGTTCTTCATAAGCTGAATGAGGACCTTCAAAGCCAGTTTAGCAGACTTATTGTTGACTCAGATATTAAAATCTGCATTTTTTTCTGCCTCAGAGACAAATTGAAAACAATTATACACGTACTATGTATATGAGCCATCCTGAGCCCATATCCAAGAGAAACAGGTACTCCTCCACCAATGTTACACCACCTAGGCCTCTGTCTAAATATTCATAATAAAATAAGAATTCTCATCCAACCTTGTTTCTGTTAAAATTGCCAGGGCTGGCTTTCAAAGAAGGTTTGAAACAATTTTGAACATGTGTACGGATCTGGCATTAAAAAACAATGCACTACCAGGGTCCACTGGAATGGAGGGCCAGTCTATCAGTTGATGACAATAGAACCTAACCCTGGATATCCTACAGAGATGTGGAGGTCAACAGTTCAGCGTGAATTTATAGCAGGAAAGTGACCAATAACCCTAGCTGAGATAGGCTTGCTTCGTACTCTGCTTGCAAATGACAGGCCTCAACCAACTCCTCCCCGGTAGCTCCTTCCAATACTGAATTGCCTACAGTAAAGTGTAATGGACAAAGAGAAGTGAACACCGTTCAATGGTTGGAGAAGTGATACAGATGTCCCTACCATGTAAAATAACTCATTAGGAAAGTGATAGTTATGACTACAGTCATGACAAAAATACTAGAATTCCCAGAAACAAGTAACCTAATCTGCTCTGTGAGCTGTAATATAGATTTGGCTACTAATATACAATGCCTCATGATAAAATAAATAACAGACATGACAGAATAAGTATGTAAAAAGAGGAATAACATTTTTAGGCCTTCAGCCAAGACAACACGTCAATAACATTTTTAGGCCTTCAGCCAAGACAACACGTCAGGAAAAGAGATGCCAACATCCTGACAGATAGGTTCAGTGCTAACTTTACCCCCACCCCCTAAAGGGCCCATCTGTATACCGGAAGAATGCAAAGTTCCTGTAATCATGGCTGCACAGGTAAAAACCACACTCTCCAAAGCCAAGAACACAGCATCCATGGGACCTGACAACATCCCAGGCTGCATTCTACATGAACTACAGAATGAACTGGCACCTCACCTAAGCACCGTGTTCTATCATAGCCTCACCTCAGGCTTTGTGCCCACTGAATGGCGCACAGCGACGGTTATCCCACTCCACAAAGGGGTAACCACCATGGATCCCTGGAACTACCGCCCCATTAGCCTAACAAGCCTGGTCTGCAAGGCCATGGACCGTATCATCATGGAACTTATAAACAATGACATTGGTAATCTCCAAACTCTGGACCCCTCCCAGTTCGGGTTTGTAAAAGGCAGATCATGTCTCCTAAACCTGATTGACTTCTTTGAAGCAGTCACCAAAGCCGTAGACAAGGGTAAGGTGGTTCACACAGCCTATCTAGATCTCGCCAAGGCTTTTGACACCATACCTCACTCTGGAATTATAGATAAACTCACTAAACTAGGTATAAATCCCTATGTCACAAGATGGGCTGTCAACTGGCTCACTGAAAGAACTCACTCTGTGAAAGTAGCAGACTTCAAATCCGACTTCAGACCAGTGACAAGTGGAGCACCACAGGGTTCAGTCCTAGGTCCGCTCCTGTTTGGTATCTATTTTTCTGAAGTACAGGCTAACACAGAAGGTCTTTGGCTAATGAAGTTCGCAGATGACTGTAAACTAGGAACCATAATTGAAAATCCTAACGAAGTGGACATCCTACAAAAGGGCCTCAATGAGACAGATGCCTGGTGCAAAGCCATGGCCTCAAGCTCAATGCCAAAAAGTGCATTGTCATCCCCTTTGGTAAAAACTCTGTACCCATGAGCTAACACATAAGTGGTAGTTTATTTAACACCGAAAGTGTGATAAGAGACCTTGGGGCACAGGTGGACAGTAGTCTCTCCTTTGATAACCACATTGCCACAGTAGTCAGGAAATCCTTCTACATGGCACACCTCATCACAAAAGGTTTCTCATCCAGGAAAAAAGAGGTCATTGTTCCCCTCTACTCATCACTGATTAGACCCATTATAGAGTCAATGCCCCTTTTGGTATGTACCTCACAAGACATCTACAACAACTGGAAATGCTGCAGAAATACCTCACAAAGAGGATTACTGTCCTCAAACAGATGCCCTACGCAGACCATGTCAAAAAACTCCAGCTTTACTCCATCGCGTATCGCCTACTCAGAGGCGATCTCTGCCTAACATAACTAAGCTATGTCAAACTCAGAGCTGTTGGACATGCTCCACTTAAAGAAATCCCAATCCCTCCGAGCTACATGCTCTAGGGACCTAAACCTTGTCACCACAATAAACAGAACATGCTGGAGGGATAGATTCCCATCCCAGAGACTTCCCACACTCTGGAACAAACTATCTATCTATATCAAACAAATCTCCTCATTAGCACTCTTCAAGAAAAATCTTGATGATTGGATGGGAAATAGGAAATTCATCCCGGGGATCACCTCTGTGGCTCTGCTTGACTGGGGCACAGGAAAATAATTTTCTTGGGTGGCGAAAGCCAGGGTACCTTTTTGGCTAGGCTTGTATAGGCCCTAGGGCCGATAGCCTAGTACCTACCTATGAACCTATGAAGAGATACAAAACCAACCATTTTCTTACCCCCCTATAAGTGGTATAACAGACTTGTTATAAATCTTTAAAGCTACAAATAATGCCATGGAAGATCAGACAAGAAGACTAGTGCTGATACATAGATTTGCATGTTCAGGGACTTCCATGCTACATTTCTTTCGTCATTCCACATATTCTTCATTGATTTTGTCTAATGCATTGAAATGTTAGCTTGGAAGTGCACTCAGATACGTTGTTCTTTGGTCTGAGGCAGAAGCAGTCATTATATTTCTGCTTTCAAAGTCTAGAAGGAGTAGATTTTGACTTAAATTTGCCTTAGAATGAGCTCAGCTATCTTTTATATGTTGAATTGTTTAAATGATTATGTCTGTCATAACAATCTTCAGAAACCCTTAGTCCCTTAGCTCTAGTTTTAGTTTGAAAAATATATATATATTACCATGTTCTTAATATACTTTCTGTCAATTCTGTACTGTCAGTGTTTTCTACTTAGCGTTGGCCTTGGGCCTTTTTGAAATGTGACTAAATCTCTTACATTTTCTGACTGGAATCTTTTCACATCATACATACAGACTGCTACTGCTGTTCCTGGTTCTGGTTTTAATGGACTGCTGGAAAACTCCACGGGATGGTAACTTGTCTGAGCAAAGGTTAACTTTGAGATAGCCATACTGCAGTTATTATTGCCGTATGACACAGCTGTATGGCTTGACCATTTTATTGGCATACATTATTTAAAGGTGATGTCATTGAGGCAAATGATTTCTAATACCATTTGAATTAAACTCCTGTGGGCAGCTCATTTTCCCAGTTTTATTTTATTAGAGCAGGAGACCGAGTTCAGAACCAGGTTACTGCAAATTTAGGAATGCCTGCGTTTGCGCACAATATGATTTACACATTACATACATGGAAAATTAGAAGTTGCAGTGCAGTTAGGTATCGAGAACTGATTACAGGCTCATATAAAGAATATGCCCAAACTAATGTATCTGAGTGTTGCTTGGATGGAGTAAAATGACACCCTGCCAGAAGTGAGAGATTTGTAATTAATCATGAGTACTGCAACTCTGGAAAAAAAAATGATGCAGATAGGGATGGATTACAATGAATTTTGAAAATTGCAGTACTATTATTAAAATGCTTTTGCCTGGGGTACTTCTTCACTTTGTTCCTGACATCCATGCTACTTATACATGTTGACTCTGAGACAACTGCACCTAGAGTTAAAGAGAATAATCCAAGGTAGTGTAACTCTGGACTTAGAATATATTCCAGTATGTATATAACTCCTATTCATATATACAGTGTCGCTAACCCACAGATCACAGTTCCAGTCTGTGATCAAAATGTGAAGCGTGTGCCATTTTTATGTCACTGGTTTCCACTTAAAAAGGCTCCCTTGTAATGAATCACAACTTAATAACTAAATAGATTTTTTAATGTAAGTCCTAATCATGCTGGGGCTGTTAGTACAAACTGTGAAATCTTTCACCAGAATTCTGAGATGGAACCAGTACAGCATGTGTGTGACTCATACAGAATGCCATGATAGATAATTTATTATCTGTCCTCGTTCTTTTATTTATTATTCTATTAACTTAGTAGGTGAACGGATCCATATGGAACTTTTCACTGATGACCTTGGCCATAAGGCAAAATATAGTTATCAAAGTGACTGAAGGAGCAAAAAGGTTTGGAAATTTATAAAATATTAAAATCTGTCTAGTCAGGAAAGGTTAAAATCTTCCAAGTGCTAAAGTATTCGTATTGCTTTCATAACAAGCTGTACACAGTTCGATTCAACTACTTTCTCAGTGTTTTTGTTTCTTAGTTTTCCTGGTTCGCTGTGAAAATTAGACCCTCTCTCACGGTGATTGAGCAAAAATAAATTAAAGCTGTAGTAAAAAAGGTGAGCTGTGCAGTCCACTTTTATGTACAATAAGCAGGCAGAAACAATGATAACAAAAACACTTAATAACCGTGGTAGATACTTTCAGTGAGGTCTAACATAAATGGGTTCTTTATAGACTCAAAGACTCAATTCTGTTAAAGAGTACATGGAAATGTTTAGTCCTTTGCACATATTTCCTAAATTGTACATTTTACCTTAAACAGTGTTTTTGTCAACAGAGGAAAAATGCATACTCTTAAGTGTGTGGTAACTGTATATATCATTCCTTTATGGATGCATCTTTCATTTAAGGATGCCACTTTCCAATTTTATTTGTGCTGTGGGCATTTATGAAGAACATGAGACTCAGTCTGTAACAGATACTGAAGTAAGAATCTCATGGAGCGGGGAGTTACTTCTTTGTAATACACATAACCATACCATAGTACTTTTTGCTGCAGAAAGCAATATTATGTGTGTTTTATTTTGTAATTAAGGACAGCCGTTCCCATCTTTATTAGAGCTACATTCTGCTTCTGTTAACATCTTTGGAAGTGTATATAAAATAGAAAGAGGGTGTATGTGCTGTACACAGGGTACTATATTTCTTCACCTGTCCTCTCTGTCAAGGTATAGTCACAACTAGATGTTTCAAGTAAACTGCCTTAATTTGACATCACAAATCTGAGATTCTGCAGTATTGGACCACAGCATACATAAATGGCTTCACTTCTGAAGAATTAACTTGATTTTGGTCACTTGAATACTCTGTTATTACATGAGAATACCAGTTTAATACTGCACTTTATATCTTCTGACATTATAGCCATACAGACAAAATTGGCATATAAAAATGCAACATAAATATCCTTGTTTAAATAATAAATTGCAGCTCAATGAAATACAATAAATCAGTACTACATCTGCTAATAAAATGTTTTACAAAGGTGCCTGGAAAGATGTTGCATCATTATTCTGTTAAGTGAAAAAAGAAGAATAAATCGATATTGACTACTCTACTTTAAACTCTTGTTACTGTAGTTCCACTTGAGACCCTTTAGGGCTGCAGGCATCCATTCACTAGAAACAGTCTGGAAATCAAAACATGCACTCCATGGCCTTAAATATGCAGTCTCAAAAATCTGACTACTCTGTTCCCATTTACCAATTCACCCATTTAAATTCCCCTCCTCTGCATTTTCTTTTCAACTGTTGGAGGTTACTCAGTGCCAGATGGCATGGCATACTTCTTCTGATTGAGATTAGTTCCATCAACCAAGATGGTTCCCCTCTGACCTTCTACCAGCCAAGGCAGGAAGGACTCAGGAGTGTGAGGTGTTTTTCACAATTTGCTAATAAAAATAACTTGCCTGCTATAACCTTCACTAATAACCAAAAAACAAACTGTGTAGTAAAGCTTTGTTAAGTAAGTACTACCCTGATGTCTCAGCTCACAGCACATTGAAGGCATTGTAAGCATTGATGCCAGGATACTGTCTTAACAAAATATTACTGTACAGGTCATTTTATTGGGCTACATTCATTTTGGATGCTTTCGTTTGATCCCAGACTTGTATTATATTTCCCCTCATTCATTTTATTGCAGTCTTTGCTGTTTAGTCCCTCTCTTTCTTACAATGTAGTTTCCCATCTTCGTATTTGTTAATAGCTTATTTGTTTTTGGCTGGGAGGAGGGTGTCTTCTTGCTTTTGCAGTGATTTCAACCTAATTGCAAAATTGTTTCAGCATACTGATCCTAAAGGATGATTACCATTAAATGTTTCCATATGAATTGTAATTTTCTGGCCTAAAAATAAATCTTGTTTTAGGAATCTCGTGACAGTTTAACACATCCTCTGTACAGAAAACCCATTTCCCACCTGATGGGTAAAATCTATTTAGATGTTCACTGGACTTTTTTTAATCTCCAGGTTTTTCTTATCTAGTGTTTTGGCAGTTTAAATTTACTACATTAGGCTTGTTGACAACTCCACGATACTTTTAGTACTTTTGTGTCCAAATGCTATTGAGATTTATCCTCTAATATTTTACAAAAGATGAACTTCAAAACTACAGGTTACAGAATGTCAAATTTGTGCCTCTCTAATAACAAATTAATATCTATAGGCATATAACAGCTTCAAGAATAAGAGAAAGTCAAGTGCTGGAGCTGCTCCGGTGATGTAGACAGATAAAAACCTGACTACAGCCTAGCTGATCCGGGTTTGATTATCGGCTTGCGTGACTGATGGAGCAAAAAGGAAAGATGGGCATGCCTGTCCTGGGGGGAGGGTGCTCATATGTGATGCTCCTTAAGGGGAAGCATGGTCAAAAAAAAAGGGGAGTTACCCTCTGAGATAATCACTGAACATGGAGAGGAGGGGAAAGGGAAAGTGGGTAGTGCATATAAATAAAAAAACACCAGATGGAAGCACAGATGGCCAAGCCCCCTAAAGATCTGCAACCAGCTCCAGCAACATTGAAGTAAGACTGGATGGGGGGCTTGTAGAAGAATGTCAGGTAGACCCAGCATGGTTACAGGGCACTAGGGGTTGTGCTGGTCAAAACAATGTCTGACTGAACCAAATAAATAAATAAATAAAGAGCAAGATGAGTAAGCCCACACAGCAAACCCACTAAAGGCACTTGGCACCCTTATAGCAAAAAACAAGAAAATGCAAATCAAACCTCTTGAATTACTGTCCATAAATGTTAGAATCTATATAGAGGTTTTGGTGAACAAGTCAGCAAACTTAATGAATTGTGAAGACAGGCCCTACCACATCACACTTAAGTACATGGACTTACTCGATTACTAAGGTAATAGGGGGTCTATATTACGAGATCAAAAACCCGTTTCAGTGAATCGGAATTGAGCAACATGTATAGCGCGAACTACGGTAACGGCGAACGTTCAAAACTGCGGAACACGAAATGTTGAAGTGTCATGGTTGGCCCATCTGTGGTATAGCTCCTTATGGTAAATGTGCGATAGTTATGGACTTTAGGGTTAAGGTGCGGGTTAAGGTAAGTGCATAGATAGTAATATATGTAAGGTTTAGTGTAGGGTTAGAAGTAGGGTTTGGTTAGTGCATGTATATGTTTAATTTATTATGTTTGGGTATGTAGTATGTAGCGCGTGGTGGTGTTGGCTGACTATGGCGATTTGAGATTTGAAATTTTGCGGTTTAGGAGGTTTGGCGTATTTGCGGTTCGGGCTATGTGTATCGGTGTTATGGTGTTCGCTGAAACGGCTTTTTGATCTCGTAATATAGACCCGGTAGTAGGTCATGAGGATTAAAACCAGAAGTTGTCACTTAATCTATTCACTCTAATACCCAAGATACTCATTATTACTCTAGTACCCAAAATACTAGTTATTGAATTTATTCACACTAAAACCCAAGATACTCATTACTAAATGTCCTTATTATGTTACCCAAATACTCATTTAAGTCTATTTACTCCAGCATTTAAGATACTTATTATTAAATCTGTTTACTTCAGTATTCAAGATATTCATCCCAGAGCAGGTACATTCATTGAATACTGTAACATTTTATAAACCTAACTTTGCAAATGTTTGGTGTACTGTTAATAGTAGGCTGTTTTTCTTATATAAGTGTTAATGGAATAAACCCACTGGACAAAAATATTTATTCTCAGGGCTAAACCAGGAGCACTCTCTTTTTAAGGGACATGCTCAAAGTTACACAGCAGTCAAATGAAGGTAGAAGGAATCAAACCCTATACCCTTGGTTACTGGAAGCAACTCACTTAATTCTCTGTTAACTGCCAGATAATCTGTCTGATTCTGACTTAGATTATTTATTCTAAAAAATACAGATTTTTCTGAATTTCCTGTATTTGAGTAGCATAATTAAATATGGTACAAAGCATTCAGATGTTAAGAAAGCACCTTTCTCTGACTGTACAAACAAGTAGGGGAAAATTTGGTCCCATACTTAATCAAGTTTTTCTCTATGCCTCAGCTGGGCTTCTGTCATGCCATTTACTTCTAGAAGCCTTCTTTACAGTTATCCTAAAATTAGAGAAGGATCTTCATCTCCCTTTTTCATACTATCTTATATGTTCTATAAATATGGAAACTAAAATTCTGGCAAAAATCCCAGCCTGTCTTTTAGAGAAAGTTTGCAAGAAGCTACTTAGTACTAAACAGACCAGTTTTCTTAAGGAACGTAATGTCTTTGACCAGTTTCACGCAGCTCTGTATGTTTTGGCAGAGGCTAAACACTCAAATGGCCTATGGATAGTGACCATATATATTTGATAAAGCAACATCCTTTGACTGAGTTAACTGAGTTTTTCTCTATAGTAAAGTTATGAAATTCTGCACTTAATTTGTTAGCTGGTTAAAAATGCCCTTTTTCCACACTTGCTGCTAAAATTAGGCCCGGTGTTTTTTCCTACCCCTCTCCTCCTAGAATGGAGCACAGTCGAAGCCTGTCCTATATCTCCATTGCTCACTGCTTAGTCCCTGTAGTACTTTTAACATATGCAGAAGTTTTACTCATACTTGATTAATCTGATGACTTTCTTACAGCAGTGATAGAAACTACTGAGGTCTGCGGTTCCTGCCCTGACCGATCCTATCATTAGTACCTTCCACAGTCATCCAAGGGAGACATCTGTCACTTAGGTCTAAGCTAGAATTGTCATGGCTTTAAATACTTTGGACCATCAGTCCCGACCCTTCGACCAAATGAATATTTTCTTTTATCTTAGGGACAAGATATCTATGACCCTAATATGTGGTGCAGTTTTCTAGTGAGAGGAATAAACATTCTGTAAGTAAATGTTTTACCTCATCTTTTTTGCCCTTTATGAGCTGGCCCATCTATTCTTAATATTTTTTTGCATTACTAAATCTATTAGACACTTTCTCTGGAATGGTGAATGTCCAAGAATTGCATGCATTGTAGTAGGCCACAATTTATGCATCTCAGCTGATGGAGTTTGTGTCCCCAATTTTGAAATGTTTGAGTTGACATAATCACATATCACCTCTAATGACCAATGTCAAGATAATTCAAAAATCCTTTTTGGAGTTTACTAGAAACATTGGTTTTAAATTTACATCATAAAGACCATGAGTGTGTCTTTCATCCTAGCATTCATCAATTTCCCAGTAAATTGGAACAAGTTCCTCTTGGGACTTCTATTACAGTATGGACTTTCCTTAGTATTCTTGTAAACTTTTCCTCAGGACAGATTCAGGGCATCTGATGATTTATAATCCTAACTTTACCTTTTTTTCAGTCTCAAACTGAGGTTATTTATTCACAGATCTACAAGGATATAAAATAATATTGTTCTTTGCATAATGCAGATTTAGAAAGCTTAACTAAAATTAAGTGACATTTCCTTAGGTGAAGGGGCAAAGCAAGTTTTTTTTTTTTCAAAAGTGTTCTGCAGGAAATTGGTTTGTTTTTTGTTCTAACTGAATTGAAGAAAGAATGAAAAAAACAAAACATTAAATTAACACATATCTAAATCCATTGGGATTGTGAGCAATATCACTGAAACAAGACCTGTTTAATTGTTAACTACTTTCTCACTGTGACAAAATGTATAATACTCTGGACAACTGGTTGTCAGCCTTTAGTACCAGTACCTACTCCTTGTTTGGTCTGTAAGGCCTAAAATTGTCTAGTATAACACTTACTTCACTCCCAGATTTATTAACAGGACATATTCCACTGGAAATCCCTCCTGCCCAAAATGGTGACTTGCGGGTGTAGATCTTGATCACATGTTATCATCTTATTTTGCGGGAGAACAGATGTAGAGCAGACACCTCGGTGTGCCACTACAATTGTACTTGCTACAAACAGTTTCTGTACCAGAGGTTCCCAGTTACATGGAATTCATCACTTTGAATCACTTTGAATTATATAAGTGTCTTAAAGAAACGGATGACATTATGTTCTTTTTAGGCTAATTCTGTTATTCAAGACCTGGAAATATCCAACTCCTCCCAGATTAAATGAATAAAGAATGGAGAACCTGCTGTATAGCATTTAGTAAAATTAAACAACAGTTTTGTCATAAAATGTTATAAGCAATGTACACATTAAGCTCTTTTTTCTGTTTTTGTTGAAGATGGTACCTAGAGACAGTGGATATAATTGGAGGGATTGACATGGAGAGAGAGTTCATGTTTTCCATTTTTTTTAATTAAACGTTCCCCCAAGGAGTAGCTTTTAATTTAAATGGACTATCCCATGTGCTATGCATGTTCTAATAATTGTATGTTTGTCTATTTTATGCATTTAGAGCCAACCACAGATACTTTAATATTTAGAATCTCTGATACTGATATTTATGGTGCGTTCTATGTGTAGGTAACATTTTCAGTAAAGGATACTAAGCTAAAAACAAAATAATTAACTCATTAATTCATACTCTGTAACCTACACTTGAAGTACCCATTGGACTGAAAATTTATGTAAGGTGCCTAGCGTTTTAAACACAGTAAATGCCACCCTTATTATAAATAATCATCGAAATTATTGAATGTAGAGTGCATTTGTAACAGCTTTTCTGGCAAATGATATGGACACAAGCAGAATACTTTAGCAGTCAGATATGTAGCATGGCTTGTATTTTAGCTCACCCCTTGTTACAGTTATCCTCTGTGATCCAGCGTTAATGGTACAAATGAATGCACATAACTGGTATACCAAATAGAACTGTTTCCAGCCATATGCCAGTTGATTGGGTAAAGCTGATATAGAAATAGGATGGATGAATGGATGGATGGATGGATGGATGGATGGATGGATGGATGGATGGATGGATGGATGGATGGATGGATGGATGGATGGATGGGTGATACTGTTTTAGTGTTGTAGAGACCAACGACACAATCCTCAGTTTCTCTTTGATTATTTTAACATTAATTTAGACTGTTTTAGTTGTAAAACATGAAGTAATATCATGCTACATGTAGACAGTAAAAGAAATCCCTCTTATATCCAATGATGTGTACCTTGGTAAGTCAGTTTTGTTGAGATTACCTTTTGGTACCCTGGATAATATGAATCCTTCTTTTATTTTCCAACTATGGGGACTGTATCAGTAACTATTTTAACATTTTCCAGTGTATAAAAACTGATGTTCAGATACTATGCTTTCCATCCTCTTCTTTGTTATTGTACTGAGCCCACACAAGTTAGATCACGTGTAAACCCAAGTCCTGTGTAGTGTTTGGCGTAACTGTTTAATTAAATCTGTCAGAACATCTTAGTTGATTTAGATTTTTTCTAAGTGCTTTTCCTTGTGCACTTGCTAACCTACTGCCCCCATAGGTGTCAATCACATTCATTCCTGAGTGCAGGGGACCCCACCTGGGAACTCAGTGAGATATGACTGCAGGGGGATGCTATTCAGGAAGCCATAGTGGAGATTGTGCTACCTGCCTTCACCCAGTCTTTAGCCTGTTGCTGAGGGGATAGCATCATCATCATCATCATCATCTTATTTTGCTGAGGGTCCAGTTTTACAGCCCCCCAGACCAGGGCATTATTATTTTCAGGGTGGACCCTAAATGTTGTCACTCCAGGAAATTAGCTGACACTCCTTCCTTCAGTGCAGCCACATCATGCTGTATGGAGACTAGTGGCATCTTTGTTGATTAGCCTAACCTCTCCCTCAATGGCTGGTGTGAGCACTTCATTACCACAGGGCATCCTATGCCTTCCTCGTCCATTACCACAGGGCATCCTATGCCTTCCTCGTCCATTACCACAGGGCATCCTATGCCTTCCTCGTGATGAGCACATGGTTAGTCATGCATGACTGATACAGACCACCATCACCAACCCAGCCGACATTCCCTGCTCATGGCTACTGTTGTCTTGCAAGCCTATACTTGAAAAGGAGCAGGTAGCCATCTAAAAGCCATCTTCACTTCCCCGTACGGTCCTCACTTCTAGTTTCTCTTGCCCCAGTCTTGCAGCACTCAAGCCAATAATCAAACTCAGATCATCTGAGTTATATTCAGGGATCTATTCCTCTGTGCCATAGAGCTTGACAATTGACTTAGATATTAGACCTTGTAAACTTATGCAAATAAAGAAATAAATAATTAACTACATCTCTCACTGGCTAGTGGAAGGGAGTCAAGCAGGTTGAAAAAGTCTGAGATGTTGATGATACTGGAGATATTTGCACAATGAACCAAGCAAACTGAAACTTTTGGTGTACCTCAGAAGTCTATTCATAGTTTATCCATTTAGTTGCAAAACTTCAAACATTGTAGTGTTATGTAGTATTCGTTGTCATTCCATCATTTCCTGATCAAATGAGAATGCATTTGCACATTGTGTATGAGTACATTATAGGCCCCTTATTCAAAAGGTTTACATTTGGCTTCATGATTGAACACATACATCATGAGTGTCGGCGATCTTCTTTTTACATTCATATTTAGAGCCACATATTGAACATGCAGTGGTGGTACTACGGCAGCGTTGTTGCCTCACAGTAAGATGCTGTCCGGTTCGATTCTCAGCTCGAGCGTCTTCTGCGTGGAGACATGCGTGAATGGGCGTACCTTCGTTGAAGGTTGTGTGTCAGGGCTGGTTACTTGGCACGTAAAAACTCAACTACCAATCATTAGCGGACCGGAGTTCCGCTGTGGCGACCCCTAACCGGGAAAAGCCGAAAGACAGAAACATTTAGAGCCACATATTGACTGAAGTGTCACATAGCGAGGCATTTAGATGTGTTAACAGTAGGATGTAAGGCAGCCTGCCGTTGCTATTAACAGTGGTAATTATATCAACAGAAGGCTTCACAGAAGTCTGTGCTGCCACAGACTTCTGCAAAGCCTTCTGTTGATAAAATTACCACTGTTAATAGCAATTGCTGGCCGCCTTAAAAAACTCCAGCTATACTCTGTTGCATATTGTCTACTCCAAGGCAATCTCTGCTTAACATACAAGGCCATATCAAACCCAGACCTGTTGGACATGCTACACTTAAAGAAATCCCAATCCCCAAGAGCCACACGCACCAGGGATCTAAACCTTGTCATCATAATAAACAAAGCATTCTGGAGGGATAGGTTCCTGACCCAGAGACTCCCCAGACTCTGGAATAGACTGCCCATACATGTCAAGCAGAGCACCTATTTGGCCCTCTTCAAAAGGAACCTTGATGATTGGATGGGAGAAAAGAAACTCACCCCCGGGATCACATCAGTTGTCCTGCTAGACAAGGGTCAAGGGAAGTAAATAGTGTGGGAAGAACTAGCCAGGGAATTGTTATGGCTAGGCTTGTATAGGCCCTAGGGCCGATAGTGTAGTACCAACCTATGGACCAGCCTGTGAATGGTAATTATATCAACAGAGGTAATTATATCAACAGAAGGCTTCACAGAAGTTTGTGCTGCCACATTGCTGAATGGGTCGATTACAAATGCTTGAGTGCTAGTAGCTCATGACACTCTTGCTTGCTGCCACTTTCTCTAAATGGCAAGTGCCGTAACTCTTGCTAACCTGATCCCTTCAGTCTTCCAACCCTGACAAGTTGCATAGCCCCACCAGAACCCTAACTGTAGCCCTAAAACTCCCACCAGGTTCCTAAACCTAACCATAGCATTCCCTCCCTAATCCTAAAGCCCCCTTCTACTTTATAATCATAAAACCTTACCATTCCCTAAGACTAAAGTCCTCAATCACTTCCTAACTGTAAAACTCTATTCCTACTCCCTAACTCAAGACTCTGCTCCCTTAGCCTAAAGTCCCTGATTGCTCCCTAAATGTAAACCTAAAACTCCCCGAACATATTCTCAATCACTGCCTGAAGCTGTAGACTCTGCTCCCATCCCCTCACATTCCTGTCCCATAGTTGTTGCACTAATCTTGTTCAAACTAGGCTACTGTATTTGGATGAGCTACAGAAGCTCCACTCACTCCATGTGGCTGCCACACCTTTCCCCAATCATGTAGTCAAGTTTGAGTGAGAGCAGCTAGCCATGTGAGCTACAAGATGCCTAAGTCCCTGGCTGCGCGAAAGTGGTTTTCAAGTGCCTAGAATGTAGGTACTTCTAGTCAACCCTGCTGAACACCTTAGTGGAAGCACCAGCACTACTTACTCAAGTATAACAACAAAGAAAGGGCAACTGGGTTTGGAGGACTGAAGCCGTAAGTGCTGGAATGTAGTGGCACCAGATCAAAGTATTGTTTGCTCAGGTATACAAGTCAACACTAAAAGCAAAGCCATTACACATGAATACCTTTTTATTCAGTAAGTCTAAGCAAATCTGCACGTCCATATTATAATGCACTGTATATTCTACCGGAGAACAAGCAGTTGGCAGAATTCTGGCATATTTTCATGTAAATGGCAAGAAAGAATACCACTCAACCTTCTTGTCAATTTTCCTTGGGTAGCTTACTAATATTTCTGTTCACTTTTATTGCATTGAAAGCATTCATTATCAAGTAAATAAATTAATGGTGTGCTACACAAGCACATCTGTAGAAATATAGGAATACTACGTTGAATCTTTCAAATAAATTATCAACAGCATCTATAAGAATCCACTGGATATAAACTAGCCTGAGTCCTGTGTGTTAATATCCATAGATATTGTATTTTATCTGGTATGTCTCCTTAGCCTTTTGATTTGGGTGACCTCACAGCATACCTCAACTGTCCAGAAGTTTGCAGAATGCCCCAATTTTTGCTTCACATTTTTGGTCTGTTTCTCATAAAGTTTGTGGTTTTCTAGCAAATCACTGAAGACTGAAGTCACTAAATAATGACAAACATTATCAAATTCCTTTAGCCATATCATAAAAATCATTTCTCTTCACTCAGATTTCTGTTCCTCATAAGCAGTATTCAGCAATACCTGAACAGTTGTTTAGAATTCTTGTGCTAAGTGCCTAACAACATAGATGTTACCATATCCCAGCCATATACATAGTTTTTTGACAATGCTCACCATCCCACCTCTGTATTTCTAATATAAACTTTATACTAGCCAGATATAATTATCTCTGAACCTGCTTGATGCTCTACCTCTTAACTGCAATATTAACATTGTCTGTCCTACGTCTTTCCCTTACCTACATTTGTTTGAGTTTCTAATCACTAATCACAAAATGTATCTATTAGACAAACCCACTAATACTTCTCTTCAAATGCTGTGTTCAACATCTAATTCATGCATATGTATTTTTTATACTTTAATAGTTTCCTTTATTTCATATGAAAGTATTCTAATTAGCAAAGATATGTATAATCATTAATTTATATTTCTTAATGTCTGTTCATGACTATTACAGGATGTCTGTTTAAAATGTTTGGAATTCTTTTCTTGTCTGGCTTCAGCTGAAAAGTTGTTTTTTTTGCTAAACTCAACCAGACAAACCCATTATAGAAAAGTAACCTAAATAAAAATAAAAATGTGAGTTTCAGGCTTCATATCCTTCAGAAAATGCATGGTAATGCAAAATGTGTTTGCTTAGCAACTTTTTAAGTTCTTAAGAGAAATATTTAAAACGTCTCCCAGATTTTGGGCCTTTGTCCTCCATTATATGTCGCTTTGGCCAGAGTTCTTCTGCTAAGTGTTTGAGAGGTATGACCCACAGCACAGAAGTTGTTCTTTTTGCATTCAAAGTGTGTAAGTGTGTGTGGACACGTTGTCTGTGTGTGTGTGTGTGTGTGTGTGTGTGTGTGTGTGTGTGTGTGTGTGTGTGTGTGTGTGTGTGTGTGCGTGCGCTTGTATGGGGGGTTGGGTGAATTAAAATGGAAAAAGAACCCATACATTTGATAAGTAAAGCATCAGTATTGTTGTCAGGTACAGCTGTCCAGGTAGTGTCACTGTATATGTTAACTTAATGAAATTGTGTGAAGTTGTTATTGCTACTGCATCAGTACTACTCAAAGGTATTATATAATACTGCAAGTTACTTTTTTGTAATATGAAAGTACATACTTGTGGCAGAGGTTTTTGTCATTCTTAGATTTCTAAGTCATTGAATAAGCTTGAATAAGTTAGAAAAAATGTTTCCTTCTTGTCTTTAGTGTTATTTCCAGTACTTTGTAAAGAAGCAAAGTTACTATCCACTGAGAACAAGCAATGCTTTAGAAATACATTGCTCCATGCTGATCTTAATGTGGGGTAGGAAGGCTTATTTGCAGTGCTGTTTTGATCTTCACTGGAAATATAGTTCTGAGTTTGCATTTTCGCAAAATGCGGTGATATGTAGAGCTTAAATTGTGTTTTTTATATAGAACTTGGAAAGTGTTTTTCCAGCACTGTAAGAATAACTTGACAGTTTGAAAATAGATGTCGCTCAAGTTTGTGTAGGAATGTGGAAAACAGAACAGTGTGTTCTGTTAAATAACCACAAGTCTGCCGAGATCATCAGTGATTATATTTCTTCTGTGAAGTTGGATGACAGTGTGTGAATGTGTATGTGTGCGCGCACATGTGAGCATGCCTGCTGAAATCATCAGTGACTGTTTTTGCTTTGTGAAACTGAAATACAGTATTTGTGTGCATGTGTGTGTGCCTGTATGCATGTGAGAGTGTGTAGGTGTAAAACACATGTATGAGATGGGTTGTTATGTGTGTGTGTATGTGTGCATGTGAGAGTGTGTAGGTGTAAAACACATGTATGAGATGGGTTGTTATGTGTGTGTGTCTGTGCATGTGAGAGTGGGTAGGTGTAAAACACATGTATGAAATGGGTTGTTATGTGTGTGTGTGTCTGTGTGCATGTGAGAGTGTGTAGGTGTAAAACATATGTATGAGATGGGTTGTTATGTGTGTGCGTCTGTGTGCATATGAGAGTGTGTAGGTGTAAAACATATGTATGAGATGGGTTATGTGTGTGCGCCTGTGTGCATGTGAGAGTGTGTAGGTGTAAAACACATGTATGAGATGGGTTGTTATGTGTGTGTCTCTGTGTGCATGTGAGAGTGTGTAGGTGTAAAACACATGTATGAGATGGGTTCTTATGTGTGTTTGTCTGGTTGCATGTGAAGGTGTGTAGGTGTAAAACACATGTATGAGATGGCTTCTTATGTGTGTGTGTGTCTGTGTGCATGTGAGAGTGTGCAGGTGTAAAACACATGTATGAGATGGGTTCTTATGTGTGTGTGTCTGTGTGCATGTGAGAGTGTGTAGGTGTAAAACACATGTGTGAGATGGGTTCTTATGTGTGTGTGTCTGTGTGCATGTGAGAGTGTTTAGGTGTGAAACACATGTATGAGATGGGCTCTTATAGTGTGTAGGTGTAAAACACATGTATGAGATGGGTTCTTATAGTGTGTAGGTGTAAAACACATGTATGAGATGGGTTCTTATAGTGTGCAGGTGTAAAACACCTGCATGAGACGGGTTCTTATAGTGTGCAGGTGTAAAACACATGTATGAGATGGGTTCTTATAGTGTGCAGGTGTAAAACACATGTATGAGATGGGTTCTTATAAGGTGTTGGTGTAAAACACATGTATGAGATGGGTTCTTATAGGGTGTAGGTGTAAAACACATGTATGAGATGGGTTCTTATAGTGTGTAGGTGTGAAACACATGTATGAGATGGGTTCTTTCTTTCTAAAGAAATCCCAATCCCTCTGAGCTACATGCTCTAGGGACCTTAACCTTGTCACCACAATAAACAGAACATGCTGGAGGGATAGATTCCTGTCCCAGAGACTTCCCATACTCTGGAACAGACTACCTATCTATGTCAAACAGAGCTCCTCATTAGCACTCTTCATGAAAAATCTTGATGATTGGATGGGAAATGGGAAATTCACCCCAGGGATCACTTCTGTGGCTCTGCTCAACAGGGGCATAGGAAAATAATTTTCTTGGGTGGCAAAAGCCAGGGTACATTTTTTGACTAGGCTTGTATGGGCCCTAGGGCCAATAACCTAGTACCTACCTATGAACCTATGAACCTTATAGTGTGTAGGTGTGAAACACATGTATGAGATGGGTTCTTATAGCGTGCAGGTGTAAAACACATGTATGAGATGGGTTCTTTTAGTGTGCATGTGTAAAACACCTGTATGAGATGGGTTCTTATAGTGTGTAGGTGTAAAACACATGTATGAGATGGGTTCTTATAGTATGTAGGTCTGAAACACATGTATGAGATGGGTTCTTATAGCATGTAGGTGTGAAACACATGTATGAGATGGGTTCTTATAGTGTGCAGGTGTAAAACACCTGTATGAGATGGGTGTGTAGGTGTAAAACACATGTATGAGATGGGTTCTTATAGTGTGTAGGTGTAAAACACATGTATGAGATGGGTTCTTATAGTGTGTAGGTGTGAAACACATGTATGAGATGGGTTCTTGTAGTGTGCAGGTGTAAAACACATGTATGAGATGGGTTCTTATAGTGTGTAGGTGTAAAACACATGTATGAGATGGGTTCTTATAGTGTGTAGGTGTAAAACACATGTATGAGATGGGTTCTTATAGTGTGTAGGTGTAAAACACATGTATGAGATGGGTTCTTATAGTGTGTAGGTGTAAAACATATGTATGAAATGGGTTCTTATTAAACACATGTATGAGATGGGTTCTTATAGTGTGTAGGTGTAAAACACATGTATGAAATGGGTTCTTATAGTGTGTAGGTGTAAAACACATGTATGAAATGGGTTCTTATAGTGTGTAGGTGTAAAACACATGTATGAGATGGGTTCTTATTAAACACATGTATGAGATGGGTTCTTATAGTGTGTAGGTGTAAAACACATGTATGAGATGGGTTCTTATAGTGTGTAGGTGTAAAACACATGTATGAAATCGGTTCTTATAGTGTGTAGGTGTAAAACACATGTATGAAATGGGTTCTTATAGTGTGTAGGTGTAAAACACATGTGTGAGATGGGTTCTTGTGTGTGTGTGTCTGTTTGCATGTGAGAGTGTTTAGGTGTGAAACACATGTATGAGATGGGTTCTTATAGTGTGTAGGTGTAAAACACATGTATGAGATGGGTTCTTATAGTGTGTAGGTGTAAAACACATGTATGAGATGGGTTCTTATAGTGTGCAGGTGTAAAACACCTGCATGAGACGGGTTCTTATAGTGTGCAGGTGTAAAACACATGTATGAGATGGGTTCTTATAGTGTGCAGGTGTAAAACACATGTATGAGATGGGTTCTTATAAGGTGTTGGTGTAAAACACATGTATGAGATGGGTTCTTATAGGGTGTAGGTGTAAAACACATGTATGAGATGGGTTCTTATAGTGTGTAGGTGTGAAACACATGTATGAGATGGGTTCTTTCTTTCTAAAGAAATCCCAATCCCTCTGAGCTACATGCTCTAGGGACCTTAACCTTGTCACCACAATAAACAGAACATGCTGGAGGGATAGATTCCTGTCCCAGAGACTTCCCATACTCTGGAACAGACTACCTATCTATGTCAAACAGAGCTCCTCATTAGCACTCTTCATGAAAAATCTTGATGATTGGATGGGAAAATTGGAAATTCACCCCAGGGATCACTTCTGTGGCTCTGCTCAACAGGGGCATAGGAAAATAATTTTCTTGGGTGGCAAAAGCCAGGGTACATTTTTTGGCTAGGCTTGTATGGGCCCTAGGGCCGATAGCCTAGTACCTACCTATGAACCTATGAACCTTATAGTGTGTTGGTGTGAAACACATGTATGAGATGGGTTTTTATAGTGTGCAGGTGTAAAACACATGTATGAGATGGGTTCTTTTAGTGTGCATGTGTAAAACACCTGTATGAGATGGGTTCTTATAGTGTGTAGGTGTAAAACACATGTATGAGATGGGTTCTTATAGTATGTAGGTGTGAAACACATGTATGAGATGGGTTCTTATAGCGTGTAGGTGTGAAACACATGTATGAGATGGGTTCTTATAGTGTGCAGGTGTAAAACACCTGTATGAGATGGGTGTGTAGGTGTAAAACACATGTACGAGATGGGTTCGTATAGTGTGTAGGTGTAAAACACATGTATGAGATGGGTTCTTATAGTGTGTAGGTGTAAAACACATGTATGAGATGGGTTCTTATAGTGTGTAGGTGTGAAACACATGTATGAGATGGGTTCTTGTAGTGTGCAGGTGTAAAACACATGTATGAGATGGGTTCTTATAGTGTGTAGGTGTAAAACACATGTATGAGATGGGTTCTTATAGTGTGTAGGTGTAAAACACATGTATGAGATGGGTTCTTATAGTGTGTAGGTGTAAAACACATGTATGAGATGGGTTCTTATAGTGTGTAGGTGTAAAACATATGTATGAAATGGGTTCTTATTAAACACATGTATGAGATGGGTTCTTATAGTGTGTAGGTGTAAAACACATGTATGAAATGGGTTCTTATAGTGTGTAGGTGTAAAACACATGTATGAAATGGGTTCTTATAGTGTGTAGGTGTAAGACACATGTATGAGATGGGTTCTTATAGTGTGTAGGTGTAAAACACATGTATGAGATGGGTTCTTATAGTGTGTAGGTGTAAAACACATGTATGAAATGGGTTCTTATAGTGTGTAGGTGTAAAACACATGTATGAAATGGGTTCTTATAGTGTGTAGGTGTAAAACACATGTATGAAATGGGTTCTTATAGTGTATAGGTGTAAAACACATGTATGAAATGGGTTCTTATAGTGTGTAGGTGTAAAACACATGTATGACATGGGTTCTTATAGTGTGTTGGTGTAAAACACACTTATGAGATGGGTTCTTATAGTGTGTAGGTATAAAACACATGTATGAGATGGGTTCTTATAAGGTGAAGGTGTAAAACACATGTATGAGATGGGTTCTTATAGTGTGTAAGTGTAAAACACATGTATGACATGGGTTCTTATAGTGTGTAGGTGTAAAACACATGTATGACATGGGTTCTTATATTTTTTACTCCCATTTTCATGCAAAGCAGTCAGTTACATGCAGTTGTCATTTGGCAATCCTTTAGTATTTCATATTTTATTTTAGTATCGCCTATCAAATTATTGTATTTTTTATTATTTTTTAATCATCAGTATTTTTCTAAACTTTATGTTATTTGGTAATTATTTCTAATTGGTTAATATTAGCCTTTGACTAAACCATGTTCTGCTTCTATTTAAAATTTACATTTATTTCACTAACATTATGGGTAAATAACTTTGAAAGATGCAGAAAAAAATGTAAGCCTTATCTTTGCCACTAATCATTGATCAGGAGGAACATTTGCAGCCTACCCACAAGATCCCAAATTGTGAATACCGACAGATGTGAATAATTAATATCAAGTTGCAACCCAATTCATTGAAGCTTGAGAGGCAGATCCAGGGTGTGTTTAATGCCTAACCTTTGCCTTTGCTGTGAGCTTGAGGAGCTAGACCTGGATTATGTTTCCAATTGACAAATATTCATCCAAGTTACACTTAAAGTGGGTCAGGGAGCTACTTTGTTTCACATCCAGGGGAAGTCTATTCCATTAAAGGTTGCTTCTCTGGGTGAGATATCTGTCTTGCCAGCAGGCCTGTTTATATTTCAGTGGAAATTTAGATGTCTTGAGCAGGTGTTTAGGGTGTTATTTGTTTGTGGATATGCAGGATTTCGGAGAGGAATGGATCCTTTGAGGATCTGTAGGCCAAACACAGGTCCCCTTGCAATAGTCTCTAGGAAACAGGAAAGTGATAGAGCACTTTGAGGCAGTCAGTGTAGCTCAAGGAAGACATACTTATGATTGTTTGGTGAAGAAACACTGCAGTCTTTCAAGCTGAGTCATATGCTTAGATAAGTACAAGTCAAAGAGGGCCTTACACTCTATGAGGGAGGAGTAGAGTGGAGCAATAATTTCCTTAGCCCTTACAGATCTACTACTGGCGATCAGTCTGACCAGAGACTGGAGTTTCTAAATGACAGTAGATTCATGATGTTTAAAAGATAGTTCATTATCAATAAAAGTGTCCCATGTCCTTGATGACTAAGTCAACTTTCAAAGTGGGTTATGTGGTAGATGAATGAGTGCTATAGTATGGACAGAATGCTGCATTTCTTGGCATTTCGTTTAAGGCAGTTCACCATTTGTTGGTGCATGTTAGGCTGTTGTTGAGAATCAGGATGTAATTTGAGGAGTCTATGACCATCTGCAGACATAGTCACAGAAGTAGTCCAATGACCGATCCTTGGAGACACTGCTGGTAACTACTCTTTTTGATGAGTGTGTGCTTCCAACACTAATAGACTGGATTCTGTCAGTAAGTCAGTTTGCTAACCATTAGGTAACATAGGCCTTTGCATTTAGTTTGATTAGTTCATTAATAATGCCAGCATAAGGAATGGCACAACAGGCCTTTCCCTGATCTTGGTAGGCAGTGTTAACTAATTTGCCTATGTCTAATGCATCAGTGACCTGTTCAAAGATATTCTCCAAGCTCAGGAGGAAGTATCTGCTTTAAACAAATCCAAAACAGCTTGGATCCAGGGCTTGTAGACTTCATAGATCATCGTTAATAAGTTCCATAATGAACCATTCCATTGTTATACAGATAAGGCTGCTGAGACTTATAGGTCTGTAGTTTTCAGGGTCAGTAGTCAGATCCTGTGAATTGACTATAGTGGTTCTATATACCACTGGTCTGAATTCACTGGATAGGCTGAGGTTTAATAGGTTTAGCGGTGAGTCTATAAGACAATGTCTGATTTTTACAAAAACCTGTCACATAGGTTCATAGATTAATACTAGGCTAATTGCCCTTGTGGGTCATTTTAAGCCTAGGTAGTTTCCATATGTGAGAATCAAACCCTGCACCTTGTGTCTGTAAGGCAAAATACCTTAACCATTATGCCAACCTCCCAACCCTATCAGGATCATAGGTCTCAACCTCTTAAGAGGCCAATGTAGAATACAGACCCTAACAATGTGTGATAAATGGCCAAAATGTGGAACACCCTATTTTCGCACTGCACAAAACATGCCATTGCCATGGAGCATGGTAGAACATCTGTAAAATTCAATAAGCCACACTTCTCAGATCCAAAACCTTTATTTTATAATCTGCAATACCATAACCACACCATAAGTGAAGCAGCACTTTACAAAAATAAAAATCACATTTACTACATTTTCTAAACAGACATATTACAAGTGACAAATGATTGTTCTTATAAGCTTAGAAAGTTTCTAGAATAACAATTGCTCAATTACTTTAAGACTTTAGAGACCTACTACGGGCAAGCAGCACAAAAATGGAACATTAAATATCGCTCTTATAAACTTAGAAAGTTGCTAGAATAGCAATAATAAATGCGGTCTGTGAGCCAATCAAAAATTGCAGAGCACAGCCAACTCTCTGTAATGTGGAAGGGCAGCAGAGCTATTAACTATGCCTCTCAAATCTCCTCTGCTGAACAATGCCAGAATAATGAGGGTGGGTCCCAAAATAAGGACACCACTTAAAAAGTTAAAGAGCAACAGGTTCATCAATACACATTTTTTGAACAATAAGGGGCTTGAAACTCTAATGCCTTGCAGTACTAACTGACTGACTGTCACCCCCAATAATTAAACAAAAATCAAAATAATTATGAGGGATATGCTGAAAAGATGAGGCCAAATAAGAGGGGATTTGAGAGGTATGAGGCAGCCAGTGACGGACACTTTTCTGCCACCATCCTAAGCAGAGGCACACGTGTTTATTAAAATTCATAAAGTACAACACAGCCACAATTAAATTAATGCCCTTTTCGGAGACCAGAGAAAAGCAGCAGCACATGTGCATACAACCATCCATCCCGTCCCCTCTACCCCATTAGAATTTCGTGTAAACACAAACCACGAATAAAACTTGTAAAAAATAATAACAAATAATAGTAACAAAAGGAAGTGATGTTTTTGTATAAAAGGAAGTGATGTTTTATGTTGTTAATCTGAAGACGCCAGATGGTTTTACACCGACAAAAGCGCTCATATTAAAGTGTAGTATGTTCCTGTGAGCAGGATTTCTTGTAAATCAAAACACCCTGTCTCTTTCCTCTTCCAAATCCACATGTTGTCCTCCCAAAAGATTACATAAATAATTACTGTTTAACAGCCTCCACTGAACCAGGAATAACAATTCCATCTCCCCCACCGTCATACAAAATGCTGCAAATATCAGGCAAAATTCCTTTGATAGACTTCACGCTATCCAGCCACTCAGCCATGATCTCTTCCAGTCCGCAGCAATAATGTCTTCTGGGAAGTGTAGTTTATTTAGTAGCAGCAGCCAGCAACAACTAGTCCTCCTAGACAAATACAATCCAGCTGTACAACAAATATATACAATGGCGACCTAAAAGCATGTGTAGCAAACAGAGGTGTGGTCCGATGCATTGGTTTGTATACCACGATGCCAATTGGCAGTAATTGCGGTACACAAACCAATCAGAATCCATGTAGCGGATCCACAGCTGTTCAATGCGGAACAGTGGCATTGTTCGTCATTAAATGTGGAGCGTTCCGCATTATCTGGAGCACTTGGATGCCCAGGATCCATGGAGCTAATGTTTTTGTCCTTTTAGAGAGCTATCAGGATTTTCTTAGAAGTGAGTGGGGGGGGGGCATGGGCATACTAATTTGTTGTGGAATTTTGGAGGAGATGGAGGACAGCAGTTTGAGCTAAATTTGTCAGGTAATACATTGGCTATTTCTCAAGTGAAAAGTATGTGTTGTTATCATCTTTTAACTCCATCCAGTGCTGGGTACTAGTTCTAAGGTTTTTGACATATTTGAAGAAGATGGCTTGTCCTTAGCAAGGGTGGCAGTCTTCTGTTTATACTTAATTTGGGAGGATTTCATTTTGCCTCTGAGTTCCTTATTGATGTTTTTTGAGTTCTTCCCTAGATAATCGAGTAGTACATTTATACATGCAGTCTAAGAGTTTCTTCCTCTTAATGTATAGTTTATTTATTCTAGGGTTCCACCACTGGAGTTCATTCCTGAACTTGGCATTGCATTTGTGTTTTATGGAGACTAATATGTCAGTACATGTACTGATGTGGGCATAGCAATTATCTGCAACTGTGCCAGCATGTGCTTTGAGTCATTGAGATAAGCAGAGCTGAGACATCATCAGTTCACTAGAGCAGGTTTATCTTTGAGTAGTCTCTAAAGACTCCAGTTTATGTAAATATTTACACTTCTCACATTGAGTCCCTTGAGATGAGCAGGAGTTTGTTTCCATGAGCATATGGCAGCTCTTCCATTGGGTTAAGAAACTGAGTGCTATAACTCTGGCAAGAGAAAGGGGGTTAGTTAGTGTTGACCAAGGCGACCATGTACTGATAGTGAGAGAAATGAAAAGGCACATTGGTAATACTTAGAGAGAAAAGCTTCTTAGAGTAGCGATGCTTCATATGCCTGTCCATGCAGATATGTGCAGGTAACAGTGAGCTGTGCAGACAGGGGCAGGTAAGAGGAAGCTGGTGAAAGTAAGCACAATCTGTTTACACAGAGCAGAAGTAGGTGTCTATCTCACAGGCATCAGAGGAAGATAGACTTGTGCTAACAGTATGTAAGAAAAGGAATGTACATGTGCGCAGTACCCACTATGGAACTACCGCTATCGTGTCACTGAGATGAGTGCAGCTTCACACAGCAAATCGTAAACAAGAAAACAAAAGAAGCAATAGAACACAAGTGAAACCTGAAGCCAAAGTGCTCACAGCTACTTAAGACATGCAGCAGTTACCCAAACTCTCACTTAGGTTAACTAATGGTTCCTGCACCTGGCCAAACTGGATAACTGAGAAAATGCCAAAGACAGCACAACACTGCTGAAAAACAGTGCAAAATGGTAAAAATATCCTTAAGAATCTGATCAGCTTTATGTATTCTTCACAACCATATATTTTTCCATCAAAGACTTTGAGTACAAAATGATGCCTAAAGAAACAGCAGGAGAAAAATAACTATGCATAAGAAATAACAGTATATGATACATTTGTTGGTTCATAGGTGTTTAGTAGTCTAATGATCACAAGGGTCTTTGTAAACTTAGCCATGTATCCCATCTCTGACAAGTACAGGTACCCTTGATAAGTTAAACAGGGGCTTGGGAGATTAAATATTTACAAGCAGGGGCCTGGAAGATGAACAATTTACAGCCTACCTAGGTTCATTAGAGACACAGGTGCCAAACCAGAGATGAATTTCCTGTTCCCATTCAAATTTCCTAAGTCACACTTGAATTGAGTTAGGGAGGTGCTCTGCTTCACATGGATGGAGGGCCTGCTCCAGAGAAGGAGTAGTCTCTGGGATACATACCTGTCTCTCCAGCAGGTCCTGCTTATATCACAGGCAAGGTTTAAGTCTTTAAAATGAGTAATTCTGGTCCTGTTTGTTTTGTGGCTATGCAGGAGGTCCGTCAGGTTCTGACAATACCCTGTATGCCAGGGATAGATCTCCCCTCAACAACCTGCAGGAGACATTATACAGGGATAAGGTATTGAGGTGGTCTGCATAGTACATGTTCCTTATGCCTTATATTCTTTTAGTGAGGAACATCTGTGGATGTTCTAATTGTTGGATGTACTTGGGTAGGTATGTATCAAAGGGGGCATTTTACTCAATTATAGGTCTGATAAATGCTGAATACAGTGGAACAGTTTCTTCCTTGGACCTAAATGCCATACCTTTGTTAATAAGTTGCACAACACAGAATGATTTTCGCACTACTGTTGACATGTGATGGTCACAATCTAGATTACTGTCTGTGTGTGCCCCCAAGTCCCAGACTACTGGGTGAACTCTAAGGGGTGTGTTGTCAATATGATAGTTACCAGGGGTGGATGACTTCCCAAAGGATATGCATTATGCATTTATTGGCATTTAGTGTTAGTCCATGGCTCTGACACCAGTTATTTGCCTGTGTCAACTGTCAGCCCTTCCTGAAGAACATTTGTGTTGGTGGGGGATTCTATGATTACTCCTAATTTGCAATCATCTGCAAATTTCGGCAGCCAGAGGCCAGTGAAATTGGCCTTGATTTCAGAGAAATAAATGCCAAAAAGAAGCCATCCCAGGACAAATTCCTGAGGACTCTGCTGGTGACTGGCCTCTTTGTATAGGCAGACTCCTCAGTTCTAACTTCCTGGGTACAGTCTGTGAGCCAGCTGGTTATCCACTGGGTGACCTGAATGTTTATACCTAACCTCTTGAGTTTGTCAACAGTTGTGTCAAATGCCTTGGCCAGGTCAAGGTAGGCAGTGTGAACCATTTTGCCCTCATCCATTGCTTTGGTGACCTGCTCAAAGAAGTCCACCAGGTTGAGTAGGCATACCTGCCCTTGATGAACCCAAATTGGGTGGGTCTAGTGTCTGGAAGTTTCCTATGTCATTATTGATCATTTCCATGATAATTCTTCCCATGGCTTTGCATATGAGACTAGTGAGACTTATGGGCCTGTAGTTTCCAGGGTCTGTAAATGGCCCACCACTGTGCAGAGGAATGACTGTTGCCTTTCTCCATTCATGAGGCACAAAGCCTGTTTGGAAGCTACATTTAAATAGCAATTCCAGAGGGCCCGATAGGTCATGTTTCATGCTATTAATAAGGCATCCTGGGATATTGTCTGGGGCCCACTGTATTGTCTGGGGCCCACTGATGCAGTGTTCTTGGTCGTAGAGAGAGCATTAAGGACCTGTTCCCTAGTGATATTAGGGGAAGTTATATTTGATGGTATTTCTTGAGGGAAGGTTGAGGGGGAGAGAGGCATACATTTTGGAGTTGAATTTGTCAGCCAGTAAGTTTGCTGTTTACTCTGGCACAGTGTAGATGACTCCATTAATAATGAGCTCTGCACACAATAGTGTATTACCTTTGAGGTTGCTGACACAGCTAAAGAATGCCTTGAGGTTGTCCTTGGACTGGGAGGCCAAGTTTACCTCAAATTTGGCTTTGCTAGACTTTACTTGTCCTCTGAGTTGTTTGCTTAGTTTGATGAGAGTGCTTTTATCCTGCTGGGTGCTGCACCTCCTAATTTTTGCCATGATTTTCTTCCTTCTGTTATATAGCCTATTGATTTTGTGATTCCACCAGGGTGGCCTATTTTTTGAGTTAGTTGTGTACTTCTTCCTGGTGGGTACAGCTGCCTCTACGGAGCTATTAATATGTTTGCATAGGGTTTATGCGAATAGTTCAGGGTAGGTAGCAGTGTTCTCAGAGTTTATGGTCTCAGTTTATTTGTTTTCTGCTGCTATTAACAGTGAATTTATTAAAGTTATAATATTAAAAATCAGTGCTATTGCAATAGAACGAAATGCATCACACCTCACTGAAAAACAGCTGTGCAGCGACATTTGCACAGATCTACTTGCATAAATACACATATTATCTACATTCACTTGAGAATAAGTAGTTTTGTGCAAATGCTACCTGAATAGGACTAAGAAAAGTGTTTTTGAGGATGCAATCCCTCTTGCACCCTCATGTGGGAGGGGCTTTGACCCCCACTTACCCTTACTTTATTATTCTTACTTAAAGGTCACATCTTCTCAGAGGAAGTGCAATCATTGAACAAACAAGAAATGAACTACCCCTTTAACTCTGATACACCACAGTCTTGGGGGTGTCATATAGTAACTGTCTTATGAAATACCACATTCTAAAAAGAGTGAAGAAACAAAAGAGTGATCTTTGTAGATCAAACCACAAAACAGCGGAAAAAAAACATGTGGGAGACTGCACCCATATGATAACTATTTAGGCCAACTATGAGATAACACAGCAGTGAGGAAAGGGCAAATTCCCAGACCCTGCTGTACCATGAATTGAATGCAGAGCAGTCAGCAGGCTGAAAAACAAAGAAAAAGAGAACATTCATTCTTTTGAGTATTCATCCTTACCGACTGCAGTGTTTGTAACGTATAGGAGTCGCTACCACCCACACTGATGCAGTGAGTGGAGTGCAACAAATATGATTTGAGAATACATTAAGTAAACATGTTAAAGCAAATTCAAAATGAGCAGACACATATTGAGCACCAAACTGTAATACATTAAATAACACGTAGCAGGATTTAAGAAAATACATTGATAAAACTGATACACTGTTTTGTAGTGAAGATGTTTCTGTTGATTTTGAATGTTTCCTGAATAAATTATCCTTAAAATATTATTTTGCAATTTAAAGAGAGCCTAAATTTTGCTGGAAAAAAAGCAAACAACGCTTAAACAGGCTTTGCAGTAGTGCAGAATGACTTGAGTTTCATTTACCTTTTCAGCTTTCTGCTGTTTATAAATAGATAGCAAATTAATAGATCCTTGCTACATATTTCTAATAGTCATTTGTCACAGCTGCAAGACTCAAATGATGTATTTAATTTTGTTTTAATTGTCAACTTAAATGTGCCTGAAAATGCAGTTATACAGTTAATACTGATGCTATTCAACTGAGTTAGAGGAACCAGGCGATAAAGGATGTGCAAGCACGCTCATGCAAGGGGGTAGGGGAAGCACATATTATATCTGATAATGTGAGGTGACCATGCTGTGCAACAAGACACATTAATGACACATTCTTCAAAAAGGCAGTCAAACTTATTCTATGCAAACCTAGAACTGAGACTATAATACATAGTTTTAAAGGACCATAGCCATAGATCCAGGTAAACCTAGAACTGAGACTGTATTATATAGGTACAAAGCACCATAGCCATAGATCCAGCTTGGCGGCCACTGTGGTGCAGCAGTTAGCGTTGCCGCCTCACAGCAAGATGTTCTCTGGTTCGATCCATGGCTGGGGTGCCTTCTGTGCGGACTCTGCATGTCCTCCCTGTGGTCGTGTGGGTTTCCCCTGGGTGCTCTGGTTTCCTCCCACATCCCAAAGACATGCTGCAGGTGGATTGGACACTCTAAATTGACCCTAGGTGTGAGTGCGTGGGTGTGTGTGCCTTCTGTGGAAGGTTGGGCGCCAGGCTGGCAACTCGACACTGTAAAACTCCACTGCCAATCATGAGTGGACAGGTGATCCGCTGTGGTGAACCCTAACTGGGAAAAGCTGAAAGAAGAAGCCATAGATCCAGCTTATTTAATGCAGACCTAGAACTGACACTGTAATATATAGGTTTAAAGCACCATAGCCATAGAGCCAGCTTATTTAATGCAAACCTAAAATTGAGACTGTAATATATAGGTCTAAAGCACCATAGCCATAGATCCAGCTTATTTAATGCAAAATTAGAACTGAGACTGTAATATATAGGTTTAAAGCACCATAGTCATCAATCTAGCTTATTCAATGCAAACCTAGAACTGAGACTATAATATATAGGTTTAAAGCACCATAGCCATAGATCCAGCTTATTTAATGCAAACCTAGGACTTTTTCTTCTTCTTTTGGCTTTTCCCGGTCAGGGGTCACCACAGCGGATCACTTGTCCGCTCATGATTGGCAGTGGAGTTTTACAGTGTCGAGTTGCCAGCCCGGCGCCCAACCTTCCACAGAAGGTACACACACGCACACACTCACACCTAGGGCCAATTTAGAGTGTCCAATCCACCTATTGCATGTCTTTGGAATGCGGGAGGAAACCGGAGCCCCTGGAGGAAACCCACGCAACCACAGGGAGGACATGCAGACTCCGCACAGAAGGCACCCCAGCTGAGAATCGAACCGGGGAACCTCTTGCTGTGAGGCAGCAACGCTAACCGCTGCACCACCATGGCCACTCCATTTAATGCAAACCTAGCACTGAGACTGTAATATATAGGTTTAAAGCACCATAGCCATAGATCCAGCTTATTTAATGCAAACCTAGAACTGAGACTATAATACATAGTTTTAAAGCACCATAGCCATACATCCAGCTTATTTAATGCAAAGCTAGAACTGAGACTGTAATATATAGGTTCAAAGCAGCATAGCAATTGATCCATTAGATCATTAACAGCCTAGCCAATGCAAGTCCTGTTTATTTGTTGCTTCTATCAAAAAGCACCCAAAGAGACAGCCTGGGAATAAAATTATGGATCTATGGATCTCCATCCACTTGTCAAGATTTATGTTAAAGAGAGTTGGGGAGGTTCATTTTTGATATGAGGTGGGAGCTTATTCCATAGATTGGTAAGATTTTGGGAACAATATCTACTACAACAGTTTCTGTTGATATTTCACTGTAGATATAAATCCTTGAAGTGGATATTGGTGATATTACTGTTTTAAGGATATGTAATAGGTCAAGCAGGTTAGGGCCTTCATAGCCTTAAAGGCCAGGAAGAGGTATTGATGCAGGTGTCTTTAACAGATAACTTTCAGCCACTCATAATAACTTAAAGATGACATAACCAAAATTTTCTTTGTTATAAGTTTTTGGAACTTTCCAGGTTCACAATATGTTTGAAGAAGTACGTGCTGAAGTATGCATTATATTGTATTATAGGTCTGAGGAGGGACAATGACTTCTTTGATTCTGGAGGATGTGCATTTAGAAATTAGCTGTCCTAGGCAGTAGGATTCCCTAGTGATAGCTGATATGTGTCAAGTGAGAGTTTGCTGTTCATGAATGTACCATATCAGTGTAGCAGCTGCAGGGGTATTCTTCTTTTCTGAAGAGTAATGTATTGCATTTTTTTGTGTTGAGCTTCACACCATGGTCTAGACAGCAGGAATTAGTATGGATTAAACCTCCCAGCAAGACATGGGTATCATATGGGGAATTTATAACAGCACCAAGTTTACAGTCATCAGCAAACTTTACCAACCAGAGACCCTTGCAGTCAGCCAGGAAAGCATAGACATATACTGTGAAGAAGAGAGGACCTTTCATGAAACCCTGTGGTGCACCACTAGTGACAGGCCTTTTAGAATAAAGCATGTCACCATCCCTCAATGTGTGGGTTCTTTCTGTGAGCTATTTGATAGCCAGCAGGTTACATTAGTTATTTATTTATTTATTTAAGTCTGATGACTGGGGAACTCCACTGGGCCAAGAAGAGCCCGTTTTCAGTGCAGGGCCGGGGAGAAAAGCTCCACAATAATTGCATGTTACATTTCACATGTTACAAAAGGACATAGTTCATACAGCTAATTAAACATTTACAGATAAATTCCATGATTTTTGCAATTGGCTTGTCACAACGTTACAAAAATGAAAGACATAATTCAGTACAGAAATTTCAACATTTACATAAAGTGAATATTGTTGTTATAAACACCATTGTAGGTTTAACATTTCAAAATATATAGCTACTAGCCATTAGCAGGTTAGGAAAATATTATGCACGGAAAGGGTAATAGTATAATTGAGGTTAGGGAGTATAGTATAACGGATATTAGAGAGGAAATTAATTTTTGGTAGGGGAGGGATTGTTTTGGGTGGGATGAAGTAATAGTAGAGGTAGTTGGATGAGTCAGTGCAAGGTGGAATGGGGGGGTTTAAGTTGGAGCATGGCTAGGCCATTCCCATTTGGAATTAAGATGAGAGAGTAGCTGAGATTTGAAACTTGTATGGTTAGGTAGGTTGTGTAGGTGTGTTTAGCTAAGAAGAGGGACAGCAGTAGATGGCCAGGAGGTCGTGCAGGTTTGTGGACCTGAAGGAGATTTTGGTTTTTGGATCTGAGTGAACAGTTGGCAATGTAAGGTTTTAAGAAAGTAGTGAGAGCTGGGCAGTTGGCAGGATTAAAGATGAGCTTGTGGGCAATGGTGAGTTGTAGGTAACTGAGGTAGTTGGGTAGTTCAAGCCAGTTGAGGGTGAGGAGGGAGTGGTAGTGGTAGGATGAGTTTTTTTAATTGGTTGCAAATTTAGAGATCTTGTGATTCAGGATTCAAGTTTGGACCGAAGGCCAAGATGGAGATTGGTGAAAAGAGGGGCACCATACATAAGGGAGGGGAGTAGAAGGTTGCTGCAAGAGTTTGACGGGTAGAGGGGCTTAGGAAGCGGTTGTGCCTGTAGAGGAGACCTAACCTTTATTGGGTTTTCTTGATTGCAGAGCAGATGTGGGTGTCAAATTTTAGTTCTTCATCAATAATGATGCCAAGAAGCTTTGTGTTGGGAACGATTTCAAGAAGAGTGCTGTTTTGGCTCTGTATGGTGATTTAGATTTGTCAATGGAGTTTTTGGTAGGGGAAAAAAACATTAGTTTGGTTTTATTTGCATTTAGTGCCAGATGGTTAGACTGAATCCAGGTTTGTGGTTTGGAGAAGGCTAGTTGTTTTTTTGCTAGGAATTTGGAGGGGGAGAAGGCTGAGTAGATGATTGTTGAGTCATCTGCATATTGGATGATAGATGAGTCTGGGATGAATTGGTGAACATTGTTAATGAATAGGTTGAAGAGAAGAGGGCCAAAAACAGAACCTTGTGGGACACCTGTTGGTGTGGGAAGGACGGGGGAGGCTGAAGTTTTCCATTGGACAGCTTGTTGGTGGTTGGACAAGTAGCTGGAAAACCAGGTGATGGTGGTGGGAGAGAGGTGTAGGGTGGAGAGTTGGGATATAAGTAGGGTGTGTGAGATGGTGTGAAAGGCCTTTGACAGATCTAGGAATAGTGTGGATATGAACTTGTCTGAGTCGCGTTTGAGGTTTATGGTTTCAAGAAAGGAAAGAAGGGCAATCATGGTGCTGTGGCCAGGGCGGAAGCCATGTTGGGTAGGGGAGAGGAGATTGTTTAGTGTAAGGTGTGCCATGAGTTGTGCATGGATTGTTTTCTCTAGTATTTTAGAAAGAGGGGAAAGGATGGCAATAGGCCTGAAGGTGGTGGTATCAGTATTTTTGCCACCTTTGTGGAGGGGGGTGATGTAAGCAGGGCGCCAGATAGAAGGGACATATGATTCTTGTATGGATCTGTTTATAAGAATAGAGATGGGATAGGCAATGCTGTCTGCAAATTGTTTGAGGAAGGTGAGTGGAAGGTTCTTGGGTGCATTGCGACAGGGTTTGAGTTTGAGGAGAAGTCTTTTTATAGTGCTTGTGGGGATGGGCTTGAAGCAGAAGGATGTGGAGGAAGGTTGATGATTGGGCTGGTGGTTGGGGCAGGAGGGGTGGTGTTGGAGGAGGGAGGTGGGAAGGAGGCTAATTGTTTAGCTATGCAGTCTATGAAGAATGAGTTGAACTCGCTGGCTGCTTCAAGGTTGGAGAGGTTGGGGTCTGGGCAGGGGTTTTCTTTGTTGCCAGGATGCAGCATGGATGAGATGGAGTTCCAGAATATTTTGGGATTTGTTGAGTGCAAAGACTGGAGTTTGGAGTAGTGGGCTTTGCAGTCTTTAATTGTTAGTTTTTTGTGTGATATTTAAGCAGATAAGCTTATTTATACAGGTTAACTTATTTATGCTAGCAGAGTGTAGAATAGTCTCAAAGACCTTTGCAAAATCAAGGTAGCTGGTACAACAAATTACTTTTATCCAGTACTTTGGTTACTTAATAAAGGCATCCACCAGATTCAGTAAACAGGACTTGCTCTTCACAAAGCTGAATGAGTTGTGATTCATTGATTGCAGCTGTCTATATTATTATTTATGAGTTCCTTTATAATATCTTGCATAACTTTACAGATAACACTGGTAAAACTAATATGTCTGTAGTTCCCTAAGTTATTGGTGTGACTGCTTTTGTGTAGTGGTACTGCTAGGGGTGTTCTCCAAGCCTCAGGCACATATCCAGTGGAGTCACTGAGGTTACAGAAGTTTACAAGGGAATCAGTAAGGTTGTGCTAAAACTAAGTGCTGACTGGAAAATAGCCCGATTTGTTGTCAGGCCCCATGGAGCTACTGTTTTTGCTTTTGGAGAGAGTGCTAAGGACTTGCTACAAAGTCATTCTGGGTAAGGAGAGGAGAGAGTGGGTAGAAACTGGAACTAAATTTGTCTAAAAATGCACTGATGTCTTCTGGATCTGATAAGGTAATGCCATTATAGATTAGCTCAGTGCAGAACTGAGTATTATTTCAGAAGTTCCTAACTAAGTTGCAGAGCCAGCTGTTGAAATGGTTTGTATTGTAGCATCATTCATGGTGCTTGCAAGACCTGCTCAAGACATTTTCTTCTTAGAATAAGTCACAGTTAAAATCACTAAGAGCACCTCTCATAATGATAAGAGCTCTCTAAACAAAAAGGAAATTAAGAGGACTAGTAAGTCCAACAAGGCCAATTAAGAGGTCAAGATAGCCTCACAGGCTAAAGACAACCACAAGGCCTTCTACAGCTACATCCGTAACCTCAAAGGCAGCACACAATAATGTGCCGAACTGGTGGTCAGTTGTACCAGCTTCACTGAGAAGAGCAACATAGCAAATCTGTTGGCTGACAAAATTAATCTCAGACTTCACCTGTACTCCCCCCACCTCCCCCCCATGAAATAGCAAGTAGCATAACCCCCCCAACTATTAGCAGGGAGCAGGTCCTGTCTGTACTCACTAAAGCCAAAAACAGCCTCAATGGTCCCCTGACAGTATCAGGTGATGCCTCCTAAATAGCTTGGAACATGGCCTATCAAGATCACTTTTCAACTGTAGCCTCAAACTAGGCTTTGTACTGTGAAAATTGAGAACTGCAATGGTTATTCCACTTCATAAAGGTGGACCATCAGCTGACCCTGGAAACTACAGACCAGTTGATCTGATTAGTCTAAAAGGCAAAGACATGGAATAAATTATCATGGAAATGATCAACAAAGACATAGGCAGCCTTCAGACATTAGACACAACCCAGTTTGGCTTTGTCAAGGGAACATCATGCCTACTAAACCTGGTGGAATTTTTGGAAAAGGTCAGCAAGGTAGTGGATGAGGGAAAAACTGTGCAGACCACCTACGTGATCCTGGCTAAGGCATTTGATGTAATGCTCCACTCAAGTATAGTTGACAATCTCACTGAATTGGGCTTAAACCCTTAGATAACTCATTAGATTGCCAGCTGACTGACAGACAGGACCCTGGAAGTCAGGATTGGCTTGACCACCTTCACTAAGAGACTAATCAGCAGTATGGTACCTCAGGGCTCCTTGCTGGGACCACTCCTATTTGATATCTACTTTTCAGAGATAAAGGCTATTGTCAAGGGCCTTTGGCTGACCAAGTTCACAGATGACTGCAAATTGGGAACTATCATAGACTCCCAATGACATAAATATCTTATACGAAGGCCTAACATTGAGAAGTGACTGCTGCCAAAGCCATGGATTAAAACTGCATGCCAAGAAATGCATTATAGTGCCTTTTGGGTAAACAGATACCCAGGTGAATTACTGCATCAATAAAACACTCCTAAGAGTTGCCCATTAGTCAGGGATATGGGAACATATGTAGACAGTAATGTTCATAGGTTCATAGGCTGATACTAGGCTATCTGCCCTAGGGCATTTACAAGCCTAGCCAGAGTGTGTTTGGCTTTCGCCACCCTTTTAAATGAGTTTACTATACCCTTTTAAGGTTAGTTTACTGTGCCTCTGTCTAGCAGTGACACAGAAGTGATCCCCGGGGTAAACCTACAATCTCCCATCCACTCGTCAAGATTTCTCTTGAAGAGAAGCAGTGAGGGGCTCTGTCTGACATGGACTGGGATTTTATTCTAGAGTGATGGGAGCCTCTGGGTTATAAATCTGTCCCTCCAGCATGTTCTATTAATTTCTGTACTGAGGTTTAAGTCCCTCGAGCACGTAGCTCTAAGGGATTTGGATTTTCTGAGGTGGAGCATGTCCATTAAATCTGGGTTTGACATGGCTGTATACGTCAGGCACAGGTCGCCTCTGAGTAGGCGGTATGCAACTGAGTATAGCTGGAGTTTCTTTAACCGGGCAGCATAGGTCATCTGTTTGAGTCTTTTGTTCTTGTTGGTGAGGTACTTTTGGGGTGTTTCCAGTTGCTGCAGGTGTCGGGTAAGGTACATCCCAAATGGGGCATTGTATTCTATTATGGGCTTGATGAGTGATGAGTAGAGGGGCACAATGATCTCTCTTGATCTAGATGTGAACCCTTTTGTGATAAGGTGGGCTGTATAGAAGGTCTTTCTAACCACTTTGGAGACGTGATTGTCAAAGGAAAGATTGCTATCCACTTGGGTCCCCAAATCCCTAATTACTTCTTCCATGCTTAATGGATTACCACCTATGTGGTAATTTATGGGCACTTTGTTTTTCCCAAAGGGGATGACTATGTACTTTTTGGCATTTAGCTTCAGGCCATGGTTCTGGCACCAGTTATCCGTCTCTGTGAGACCCTTTTGGAGGATGTCTGTGTCAGCTGGTGAGTCGATTATGGTACCCAGTTTGCAGTCATCTGCGAACTTGGTCAGCCATAGTCCTCCCATGTTAGCCTGTACCTCAGAGAAATATATACCGAACTAGAGAGGTCCCAGGACTGAGCCTTGTGGGACGCCACTAGTAACTGGTTTAGAGTCTGACATGGCTACTGTAATTCTGACCATGTGTGTTCTATCCTTGAGCCAGTTTGCAACCCATCTTATGACATAGGGGTTGATATTTAAGCTGGAGAACTTATTTATGATGCCCAAGTGGGGTATTGTGTCAAAGGCTTTTGCGAGGTCCAGGTAGGCTGTGTGGACTACCTTCCCTTCATCTATGGCCTTGGTGACTGTTTCAAAGAAGTCACCCAGGTTCAGGAGGCAGGATCTGCCCTTAACAAAGCCAAATTGGGTAGGATCCAGCATCTGCAGGTCCCCAATGTCTTTGTTTATAAGCTCAATGATGATCCGCTCCATAGCCTTGCAGACCAGGCTATTCAAACTTATGGGGTGATAGTTTCCAGGGTCCGTTGAGGCACTGCCTTTGTGGAGTGGGACCACTGTTGCTGTACGCCATTCCTTGGGTACATATCCTGTACTAAGACTGAGGTTGAACAGTAACTTTATATGAGGTTTTAGCTCTTCTTGGAGCTCATGTAGGACGCAGCCCGGGACACCGTCTGGTCCCATTGATGCTGTGTTTTTTGCCTTGGAGAGGGCAGCTCTCACCTGAGCATCTGAGATGTCAGGGAGTTGACTCTTTGCTGGCATAGATATTTGCTCTTTTGGGGGGGAAGGGGGGAGAAGTTTGCACTGAACCTGTCTGCCAGGATGTTGGCTATGTCTGTGGGTTCAGTGTAATTTTTATCATTTTGGATTAACTCTGAACATATCTGGGAGTTGCCACCCAGGTTTCTAACATAGCTAAAGAAGGCCTTATGATTATCTTTGGTCTCCTGTGCAATTTTTCTCTCGAAGCTGGCCTTGGATGATTTTATGAGGGACTGTAGTTTTTTGCTAGTACTGATCAGAGATGCCTTCCCTTTTAGGGATTTAGCTCTATCATGTAGTAGCTTCCTCCTTTTGTTGTACAGCTTATTTATGGCTGGGGTCCACCAGATTGGACGCCTGCCTTTGGAGGATTGGGTCTTGGTTTTATTTGGGATTGCATGATCCATGCATTTCTGAAGGTGTCCATAGAATGCATTTATAAAGGTTTCTGCAGTTTGGGCTGTTGTTTCCGCTGGCCCGGGGGCTTTGAAGGATGTCACCTCGGTTTTTGAGAAGTGTGAAGTTAGCTTTTGAGAAATTTTTCACTGTGGTTTTCTGGGCTGGGGTGGGGTCGGGATGTTGATGTCCAGTGAGATTAATTTATGGTCCAATCTTACCAATGAGGGGTATACTTCTGGTGTGGAGCATAGAGTCCCCATGTTGGTGATGATCAGGTCCAGTATGTTTTCCCCTCTTGTGGGAGTGGTGACTAGTTGTTCCATAGCATTTGAGTTTATAAATTCAAGGAACCTTTGGGCTAGGGCGTTGGGGCTTGAGTAATGCTCCCAGTCTATGTTTGGGTAGTTGAAATCACCCAGTATAATGGTGTTTGGAGAGACCTTCATATTCACCAGTGTTTTCAGGAAGGCCGAGTGAGGTTCCTGAGTTTGGGAGGGTGGTCTGTAGCAGGCTATAAACTGAAAGGCAGTTTTGCCCACTGTTAGTTGCACATGAATGGTCTCTGATGCTTCGTGCTGTGCCACCAACCTGGAGGTGTGAGTATCTTTGACGAGTATTGATACTCCCCCTCCTTTTGTGGTTCGGTCTGAGTTTTGGGGCCGAAAAACATGGTATGAGGTATAGCCTAGTAGTGCTGGGGTGCTCTCGGGAGCCCTGAACCAGGTTTCTGTTACTGCACAGATGTTGATGTTCTCCATGCTGAGGAGAGTTTCGAGTGCGTGCATCTTGAGGTTTAGACTTCTGACGTTGAGTAGCACTACTGTTAGTTTCTTATCCCTTGTGATACCTATGGAGGTGGGTTTGTCCTTAGAGCCTTGCCTAAAAAAGACACTATGGGGGTGGCAAGAGCCTTTGCCAATATCCAAAAGCCCAGGGGTGACAGGTGCAATCCATCCCTAGCGAAGCAACGTGGCTTGTCGAGCATTTCATCCTAGGCTGACAGACACTGGATCCCCTTTGAATGACACCAATACTTTAGCCAATTGTTAAAATCGATCATTTTGTCTTTATACTGTGGCATCATTCTTGGTGAGGGTAAGATGCTACTCAAGGTCAGGGTCATACCGGCCTGGGCTACATGATCAGAGAGCGCCTCTATGTCTCTTTTCATGTAGTCCAGGGAGGTACGTCTCAGGTCATTCACACCAGCATGGACAATGACTGAGTCATATTTGTACTTGCCTTGGAGTGACCTGAGTGCTTGTGTTATGTGGCGGATCCTGGTGCCCGACAGGCAGCTTACCGTGACCCTCTCCTTGTTCAGTCTGGTGAGTGGGACGTCAGTGTGCCTGACAATAGAGTCACCTATTACAAGTGTATCAGGTGTGTTGTTTAGCCTTAAGGGCTGTAACTGTTCGGCACACTGGCTTTGTGAGCTGTGTGTTGCACGTGATTTGTTTCGGGTGTGCGGTTGCTTGGATGTCTGCTTTGGAGGTCTCTGCTGCTTAAGCAAATTTTTATTTAGAGCCTCCAAGTATGTTTTTGTGTGTTTATGTGTTTTGTTTGCTGTTGTGGTAGGTCTATGTGAGACTGGAATTGTAGTGAGTATGGTTTCCTTTTCCTCCTGACTGGTTACGCCAGTACTGAGTTGAGAGAGCTTAGCCTCCAGTTTGGCTATATGGTTGCATCTCTCACATGTGTTGGAATTTGTTGGGAGGAGGAGAGGGTTGTCTGTGTACATGAGGCAGTTGTAACATTGCCTCAAGATTCCCAGATTCACCAGCTGGACTGGAGAGGAGATTGACAACTGACCTTTGGACATGCTAGAATAGTATTGGGAATTCCTTTATAATTGAAAAAAAGGGCCAATGGGGAACAAGGTACTCAAGGGGAGTTTGTGAGGGTGTAGTGCTTTTAATTTTTTAGTGCTGACTTATATAATTGCTTTAGCGAGCAAATGCCAGGTAACTTAAATGCAATGTGCTACAGGTAACTTAAACGCAAAAACGACAAACAGTAACTTTCATTCAAGTGAAACAAGGAAATAAGTACAGTAAGCAATGCAGATATCACTAGGGATCCACAGAAGAATTGTATTTGTCTGGTGAGGTACATACTGGAAGGGGCATTGTACTCAATGACTGGTGTTATGTGGGCAGAGTACAACGAGATGATATCTTGTTTGGACCTAGATGTCATACCTTTACTTGTAAGTCATACAATGTGGAATGATTTCCTCACCACAGTTGTAACATGCTGATTGAATGCCAAATCTGTGTCTACATGTGTTCCCAGGTCCCTGACTACAGGGTCTACTCTCAGAGTTCTATCATCAATGTTTCTAGTTCACAGGGGTAGCTGTCTTATTGAAAGATGCTATGACGCACTTCTTGTCATTGAGTTTTAGGCCATGATTTTGGCACCAGTTATCGGTTTGTGTCGGTCCTTCTTAGAGAATATTTGCATCTTGGGGGGGATCAATGACTGCTCCAAGTTGGTAATTGTCAGCAAATCTGGTCACCCAAAGTCCTTGACATTAGCCTTAACTCTAGAGAAGTAGATGCCAAACAGCAGCAGCACCAGCACTGAGCCCTAGGTGACCCCACTAGTAACTGGCCTTTTTGTGGAGGTAGGCTCTCCTATTCTGACTTCTTGGGTCCTGTCTGTGAGCCAGCAGGGTATCGAGTGGGTGACATATGGGTTTATACCGTATTTAGTGAGCTTTTTAACAATGCCCACAGTGGAGTATTGTGTGAAATGCCATAACCAGGTTGAAGCAGGCAGTATTTACCAATCTGATCTCTGACATTGCTTTGGCGACCTTTGCAAAGAAATTTACCAGGGTGAGCATGCAAGACCTGTCCTAGACAAACCCAAACTGAATAGGGTTCAGTGTCTGTAGGTTGCCTATGTCGTCATTTATGATATCCATTACTGCCCTCTCCAAGGCTTTGCATATCAGGCTAGTCAAGCTAATGAGGCATGAATGGGGGTTGCTTATGCAGCAGTATAACCAGTGTAATCTTCCATTCATTTGGTATGAATTTTTAGAATGATTCTTTGCATTTCTTCCACCCACTATTGCCTGTTGTACATATTTTGCCCATCTTTCTAAATATGTATTATCTCATGCATATATGCTAAACTGATGGTATGTATATTATCTGTGCATTTAAATTTACTATGTTTAGCTAGCGTTTAGAATGTTTTTATATATAGATATATATATATATATATATATATATATATATATATATATATATATATAAACACAGACTTTGTTGTCTTCACTTCCTCTAGAGTTTGCTTCCTGGGTGCCTGCTGAGAACCATCCAGAATTTTCCAGTCAGCCAACAACAAGCAAGCAAACAAACACACATATACATAATTGCATACATAAATACACAGAAAAACAAACACACAGACAAACAAACAAATAAGTAAATAAATAAAATGTATGTAATGGAAGGGTAGTGACTACACAAAATGAAATGTAATTGTTCAGGTACTGCAGGAAAAAGGGCAGTAAGTATTAATGTGAAGTGCTTCTGTGAGTCACTTAGGTTGGCTTACGTGGTCTAATTCTGGGTCAACAACAAATTTCTGTGCTAAGGAGCAAAGATTTTCTTTATCTGCCTTTATCTACCACTGCTGTACAAAGCATTCTGGCACACTGCCCAAACTGCTCACTTTTATGTCTACAGTTTCCTGGTATTAGCTAGACAGAGATAAACTGAATAAGCTGGGTTAAACGCAGAAAAATCAGGTTAAATGCAGAAAAATCAGTCTTTTCTCTTGTTTTGCCTGTGTACCTGCAATAAATTTTGGATTTTAATGCTCTACAGTGCTGGCATTTTATTTAAATTTATCTCCGTTTGTTCATGACACTAGAATGTAACTGCTGCTTCAGACATTGATTTGGATTTATTTTTTGATTAACTAGATTTGGGCCGCACATTTCTGGTATACTGCAGACCACCTCCACAGTTAGAGATGCAACACTGCACTGCTGTATCATGATTTGGGCCTTCTCCCATTATAGAAGACAGATCGGCCTGATATGTGTAACACTGAACCTGCCGAGCAACACAAGCACTCCTGCAGAACCGCCCCATTGTCAACCCTCTTACTGCAAGACTTGCTGGGAGGGTTGCAATGACTTTTGCACCCTCTGTTTACATATTCCTAAGGAATCTGATAGCGACTTACTTGAGCAATATGTACTAATTAGTATAATAATTATTCTCGCCTAAAATTACACTTACTGATCTAATGCCAGTTCCTTGGGAAGATGTAACTAAAGGACCTAATAACTTAAAGACACAAGCTTTGCAAACCACAAGGCAGAGCTGTCAGATAAATGATACAGTGCACATACATTACTGCAGTCATTCAAAAGGCAACTGCTTGAAGTCTTCATGCTGAAGCATTTTTAAAGTCAGCCCTCATGCATGAATGCATGACTTGAGCTTCCACAGACAATATTTTTCCATTTTCTTTCTGTGCTTTTTACTTACATAGACCGTTTCACAAATCCATCTATGTAATTAAATTTACAGTAAGCACCTCTTTGTCTTTGTTGCTATGGCATAACTCGTAATTCTCTGAATGCTTGACTTGTAGTGGGCATTACAAAGTTGTCAGCAAGCAACAATTTTTCAGAACTGATTGTACTTATTTCAGAACATCTACCAAAGGAATAAAGAAAATGTGATTACTATAACAGAGGAACTTAAGGAGAGGTGAACATGTACCCATCTTTTCATCACTTTTGTTTCATGTCTAATTATATTTGCATGTAGTTGGTTGACATAGTTAAAACATTACAACGAATCTTTATGTAAGTGCCCTGAGCTATAAAGAAGCCTGGCATGCTTTGTTTCATTAGGAACTCAGACATTGTGCTTAACCGTTTCATTAAGCCATTCAGCATTGTGATAGTTTATTAAAAATGCTTTCTCATGCCATATTACCAGGCATCAGGAGTGGAAAAATGGATTACTAGAATAGACTCCAGAAGTCTGAAGGATTTAGGAAAAATACAATCTGTCTGAAGGGACAGATTTCTAAAGTGGGCATGCTTTGTTACATTAACAATTACATTTGTTACAGCTCAGTTTGGAGACAACAGACTTGAAAGGGCCATGTCTCTTCAGCAGTGACAGACTGAGGGCTACACATCTATACTGACAAACACTTCACAGGGTTACTATTGCTACTGGTTCATATCACTGGCATCCAGTAAGTTCAGCTGTTGACAAAGCATTATCGACTGGAGGGTCATGTTTTTAGTAGCTGTAGAAAAAAATGGTTACCTTATTTTTGTACTGACATGAATATCTCCGTGATCTGTTACAGTTGCTGAAGCCAGCTTAAAGAAGGCAACCATTTTTCTCCTGCAGAGAAATACTATGAAGTTTAGAGACCATTGAGAACATACATAGGCCTTACGTATCCAACAGCTAATGTAAAATACATGACAACTGGGACTGTTTAGTCATGATGGTGCTTGTTACATTATGGCTTTCCCATGCATTCTTATGGCGTGGTACATTGAAAACATGCTGTATGAATCATATAAATTATTACAGGAATATTTCTGTGGCAGCAGAGAGTGAAGATCAATTCAGTAAGTGTTTGTGTTTTGTTAATGATTTGTTAGCTAGGTTAATTCCTATACTGTTTGTTCGTTTTCAGATTAAATACAGTGCCCAGTGTAAATGGCTTGTGTAATTATAAAGTATGTATGTGAGAAGTACAGGATTTAAACCCAAATTTGCAGGATAAGCAAAGGTCATCAATGCTAATTTCTTCTCACAGATTTGTGCCGAAACTCCATATGCAGAAGTTATGTGTCTGACTTAGATGCTGGCAAAGTCCGCAGTATTGTTAGAGTAACAGTTCTGGAAAAAACAAATTTTTAGTATACCGCCCATTATGAAAACTTACGCTGTCTTGAAAGTCCTGAGCTAGTATTCATGTCTGTGTATGCCATGACATCAACTCATTTCTGTACTCAAATTTTCAGCGTATATTTCAAAGGAAGCACTATATCATTAGTAACATAAAGTGATGGATATGCATTCTGATACAACCTGCTTTATCATTTCAGGCGCTTAAAGAACAGTCGAACTGCTGCAGATGGACACCGCTATCTTTTCCGTGGCAGAATTAGTACCGAGGTGATGGAAGTAGAGAACATGGATGATGGAACAGGTAAGTCCATTTCGATGAGAAGCTACAGGAGGCAGCTGTGCTTCATTGATGGGGATAGATTGATTATATGACACATCACCACTATCACCAAGCATTACCCGGACAATTTGAAACAAGCAATAATTCTATTAGATAACAACTAGACAAAGTAGTAAGGTGGCAACATAATACTTGTTACTTTTCACAGCAAAATGTCTGTCTTCTATTATTGCAACTGTATTTATTACTGTTTTAATGGTTTACCAATAAATTATTCCTAATACAGTTGTGTACTTATCATCAAAATGTTTGCCTGTGCCTTTAAACAGTATAGTTTAGATAATATCTACATTTAGTGGTATCAGTCCAGAATAGAAGAGGAGTGAAGGACAGAGAACAAAGGAGGTATGAGCATAAGAAGTCTGTTTGAGAAAATAAGATGACATAAACTGACAAGTTATAGGTGGATTTAGATGGGTGATAAGAGTCATGCAGCTCCCCGTCAGCTGTTGTGTTGATAGCCAGCCGATAATATTGTGTAGTTTTGAATCAGTATTTTTTTCCATATTGCTTCCAGTTTCATCTGTATTTTTTTACACTTGCATTCAAGTTATATTTTCATTGCCAAATCTTCTGACTTTGAACGCAGTCTGGAGGTGTGATAATGTGTCTGTTATGACAATTAGCAGATAACTGCCAGAACATATTTCACATTGTGCTACAAAAGAAGAAAAAAAAAAGTGTTCCCTGTATATCCTTTGTAGCAGTAAAATACATCACTCTTTCAGACTTATCCATTGTTTCATCCAGAAAAGTATATATTAATTTATTCATATTCCAAAATCATACTGTATGTTTGCATAATGACTAGACTCAAGAGAAAAATAAAAAAAAATATGTTGATGCTATTTACTCTTCATGCAAAGCTAATAATACTATATTCATTGGAATCTACACATCTTCTTAGTATAATAATTGTTATATAATTATAATGAATACATTTTTTATTCCTTTATTAACTAGGTATAACCACTTGGCTCACTGCCTTCAGATGCTGCTTGGGAGAACATTATAACAGTTGCCACTGTTGTTGCTTAACTATTGATTGTAGAGATCTTTGTAAAAAAAAATAAAAACACTTTATGTATCAAAAGGGATGATGGATCAAGTTACAGAGCATATTGTGTGTCATCTGCTGTACTAGTAGTTGAGAGCAAACTCCACGCAAAACCAATGTACTGAGCACAAATCAGTGAAGCTGAACTCCACATTTGCTATTTTCCTTAGGAAGTCATTCCCAATGCAGTTTCTAAGTGCACCAAGAAGGGATTCCTTTTTTTGGGGGAAATTTCTCCCCTCTTCATGTTCTTGTGACCATGGGGTTGGCATACTTAACTTCCGGGTCTGAAGGGATTTCCAGCCAGTTGTTTTCAGGCAAAATCTATGTGATACAATAAATCATAAGCCTATGCAACATTCTGGCTTCAGGAGTCTGATGGGGCATGAGCTGTACAGATCTTCTAAATACAGTCTTATAGTTTGTACTGTTGCTTCAAATTGTGGTATTTTTGTTCACTTTCTGAGGTATTTCACAAAAAGACAGAAAGATGCTTACAAGGAAGGGTTCTTGAATGACATTATTTACTAGTGACAGCTTGGTGTGCATAATTTAGCACAATTTGTTACATTAAACAAAGATGTAGTCTCTACACACCAAAGATGACATTTATAATGCATTGATTTAGAAACCGTAAATCCACTTACCCAAAATCTAAAAGACCAAGACGAAAAACTCGACATCCAGGAAGATCGACCATCCGGAACCCTGACAAAACACTAACGGTAAGCAACTGATCACCCATCCTGCAAACACACTAACACCGAAGCACAAAACCACCCACCCAAGTAGGGGGCTTTGCCCCCCTACCCCCTTAACTAAATATACTAACTCCAAGATCACACTACCTCAGAAGTAAGGGGCAAAGGTCAGCATACTGGCCACGTGGTTACTTACCGTTAGTGATTTGTCAATGTTCTGGACTTTTGGTCTTTCTGGATGCCGGGATTTTTGTCTCAGTCTTTTGGGTTTCGGGTAAGTGGCATTTTGGGTTTCTAAAGGGGACCCATACATGTGTGTGTGTGTGCGTGTGTGTGTGTGTGTGTGTGTGTGTGTGTGTGTGTGTGTGTGTGTGTGTGTGTGTGTGTGTGTGTGTGTGTGTGCATGTGTATGTGTGTGTGTGTGTGTGTGTGTGTGTGTGTGTGTGTGTGTGTGTGTGTGTGTGTGTGTGTGTGTGTATATATATATATATATATATATATCTATATAGTTCCACTTTATAATCGTAAAATACTGAAAACTCGAATTTCAGTATTTTGCGACCATAAAGGCGAGAAACCTTCAAATACCGATCCTTCACAATCCCGAAACTACAAATCCTGAACACACAGCATACACCACACCATACATAAACCACAACACCCACACTACAAAACAAACAAACACACAAAAACAAAACACCACACATCCACATACCTACACTACACATAAGCAGGGGGGCAAGCCACCCTGCACCCCCCTACTTATATATACTAACTCCGAGATCGCACAGTGATTATGCACTTTCGACATTTTAAACATTGGCATTTTTGATATATATATATATATATATATATATATATATATATATATATATATATTAATATCCAATTTTCCTTAGACATGGTTTCTGCAATAATTGATATGCTGAGATTGAGATTCTGTTTAACCTTTTGAAATAAAAGTATGAAAGTTCCAAACAAGGTTGCCTTGTGACTCTGTCCCTTGAAGATTTGCCATACATCTATAAAAGCAAACAGTATCAGGTCACTTTCAAGAGTCACTCATTCCTGTTTATCTCAGCTGAGAAGTTTGTTTTGTCGGTGTGAAAGTTAAATAGCAGTACTTATGCATGAAATGTAGTTGCAATATTCTTGATTCATGCTAGCCTTGTGGTGTAGAGGGATAAAGCCCTGACCACGATCTAGGTGATCCTTTCAGTTACCATCTCAGGCTACTGACAATGCTGGCAAGAAGGATAGGTGTGCCTATCTGGGGGGAGGTTGCATTTCTTCTTATGAGCTCTGGTGAAGGCTGGGGCTTATAGAAAGATTGCTGTGCAGTGGTGGATGGAAATGCCGAAGACCCTGCCTCACTTCATTGCTTACCCTGCACACATGCAAAATGATGTTGAGACAAGGGGCAGGCAAAAATGACTTTACCTGTTGCAGTTTGACAATACATTGCTTGGTCTGTTTTATTCCACAGTGTGCTGTCAAGTGACCCCCCCCCCCCCGAGAACCCTACCATAGTGTAAGCCAGGG
>NC_056732.1:1001367033-1001374533 GCF_019279795.1 Protopterus annectens | reverse complement strand
CTGAGCTTACAAAACACTCCAAGGTGAAATGTTTATGGTAGGGATGGCACTCTACCTGACAAGTGCATGTGGTATTGCACCTGTAACTATTTGTATATATGAATACTTTTGAACAGGAACTTCTTTTGCTGACATGGACTACATCTCAGTGACTGCCATCTTGATGAGTTTATATAATGCAAAATAAACAGTTTACTTTATAAATACTCTGCCCGCAACCAACATAATGCATAGTAACTCAATTCCATTCACTTAAGCTAATTAGTTTTATTCAAAACATAAAGTAGAAAATTGCTATGTATGTTTGAAATGAAGAGGGAATAATAAACAAATTTAAAACTACTGATTAATAGAACATGTAGGGGGAGGGGGCCACTGTTAGTTAAATGAAATGTATTATTCTTTGAGGTTAGAGAAATCGTTTCTTAACTGGAATCTTCCTGTAAACATTTTCTTCTTAGGAGTTGTTGTGTCCTTTCAGGAACAACTCTTGCTTTGTCAGTGTTAGCTTCCATAATGGTGGTTTCCATTTCAACTCCTTCAACCACAGATACCTCCTCAAGAAATACGGGTTCTTTGAAGGACATCCTTGACCTCAGTGGGACTGACCTCAATGCTGTCATGTTAAAGCTCATCTCGCCTTGCAGTCAACAGATTCCTTCTATGTTTATCTTATCCTCTACAGCTCCAGTTTCAACACCATCAACCTCTGCTTCTCTCCTTCCCTAGATCTCCTCAGTAGTTTCGTTAAGGTCAATTTTTGGTCCTTATGGGCTTTGATCTCTGTCTTCTCAACCCTGACATCCTAGAGTTGACACATTTCCATGGAGGTGGATGTTGGCAGCTACAGAGTCAACCTTGCTTCCATCTGTATTCTTCATGGGTCATAATGACCTCTACTTATCCATTGACCTTGGTCTTCTTTGTGGCTAACAGGGCTTTCCCTTTCCTCTCATCTGTTGCTGCTCCTTTTGGTCAATCACCTCGAGGTACTGCAGGGTTTCCTTCTCTTGCCATGAATCTCCTTTTCTTGATTAGTGTCCCATTCTACTAAAAGCTGCTCATGACTGGACCTCTCACTGTATTCACTGCTGGTTTCCTGTCTTCCTTTTTTCAGCTATGTTTGGAATGCTGGGTTGACAGATCTTCATCACCAGCTTCTCTGTTGACACTTGATAGATGTTTTTGGGTAGGTTTTGGTCTTATGTCTGGGTTTTTTTTCCTTTCTCTGCCACTACATCTCCTCTTCCTTCTGCCACTTAGAAATTTATGGTCAGGATTCAAGGACCTTCAGAAGCATCCCCAATTCAGACTGTAGATTGTGCTAGGGCCATTAGCCTAGTAACAGCCTATGAACTTATTATCCTATGAAAGTCCAACTGGGTAATACCCATTTTCAGAGGAGGTCCAGGGAGAAAATCCCCATTTGTTTACATTGCATTATACTTATTATTATACTTATTATGTACTTATTATACTTACAATTATTATATAATTATTATTATTATACTTATATTTATACTTATCTATTGTATATGTATTATACTTAATTATTATATACTTATTAATACATTTATTATTATATTTATAATTGTTATATACTTACTATACTTATAATTATTATATACTTATTATTATACTTAGTATTTTATTTATACTTATTATATACTTATTATTATACTTACAATTATTATATACTTACTGTTATACTTATACTTATTATTATACTTATTATGTACTTATTATACTTACAATTATTAGATAATTATTATTATACTTATTATATGTATACTTATATATTTATTATACTTAAAATTATTATATACTTATTACAATTATTGTATACGTATTATACTTAATTATTATATACTTATTAATACATTTATTATTATATTTATAATTGTTATATTCTTACTATACTTATAATTATTATATACTTATTATTATACTTAGTATTTTATTTATACTTATATACTTATTATTATACAATTATTATATACTTACTATTATACTTATACTTATTATTATACTTATTATGTACTTATTATACTTACAATTATGATATAATTATTATTATACTTATATGTATACTTACATATTTATTATACTTACAATTATTATATACTTATTACAGTTATTGTATATGTATTATACTTAATTATTATATACGTATTAATACATTTATTATTATATTTATAATTGCTATATACTTACTATACTTATAATTATTATATACTTATTATTATACTTATTATTTTATTTATACTTATTATATACTTATTATTATACTTACAATTATTATATACTTACTATTATACTTATACTTATTATTATACTTATTATGTACTTATTATACTTACAATTATTGTGTAATTATTATTATACTTATTATATGTATACTTATATATTTATTATACTTACAATTATTATATACTTATTACAGTCATTGTATACATATTATACTTAATTATTATAAACTTATTAATACATTTATTATTATATTTATAATTGTTATATACTTACTATACTTATAATTATTATATACTTATTATTATACTTAGTATTTTATTTATACTTATTATATACTTATTATTATACTTACAATTATTATATACTTACTATTATACTTATTATTATACTTATTATATAGTTTTGTATGTTTCATATGAAGATTGCCTGGGACAAGTGTTGTAGATTTTAATTTATTGTAGCTCATTTCTGTGATTTTCTGATAAGGACTCACCACAGTCAAGTCAGTCATCTGGCCTTTTCCTTTTGTGACATCCTTCGTTATGACATTTCTTCCAGGGCCTTGTGACTTACGGCCATTTTGTAGTAGACTATCTTGACTGTAGGCTTTTTAGGGAGATCTTTTAATGCTTTGTCTGTCTTGGCTGTTTGCTAGGTATAATTGTTGACTTGCATGTGAAGTTGCCTGCACATGGAGATCCCCTCTCCTGACTAACATTTATGCTAGCTGTTGAGTGTTTGTACTTGGACTGTAAACCATGTCAACCTTTGAATGATTTCTGTTCTTACAACCTTCATGTTCTTTAACCCTTACATACAGTATTCCTTGGCACCATAGGCACTTTCTCAGTCACTTCATCTATTTTTCTAGTATGCTGCTGTTTTCTTCTGAAAGATCTCAAATCACTGTTTTTTTTTTTTTGGGGGGGGGGGGGTAATTCTTTTCTCCTGTGATCTAGATTTTCTCTTTGACTGGTTCAAGGCCGTACCCGACTGTAATGTACCTCTTTAGCCCATGTACTCAGTCACAGCCTCCTTGCATGCTCTGGCTGAAAATTACTGTTTATTCCTTTTTTTTTTTTTTTTTTTTTGCAGTACTTGACTGTGGTAGAAGTCTTTGCACCACATATATCCTTACAGCTTCCCTGGTTGATCCAGGTGACAGTACTTCCTCTGAAATTTCACAATTTTTTTGTTGCTTGGAAAGGTATCACCTTTCAACTCATAATCTGGCTTCAGTTAGGCCTATTACATTTAATTTAATTCCTAGTGGTGTCTGTCTGTCTGTATAACTCTTTTGTAGAATCTTTGCTTGTAGTCACGTAAGACTTCATCACAACTTTCATGTTCCTTTTGAACAGTTTGTTTCCTAAATCACTAGGTAATACGTGTTATGCAGCTTTATTCTCACAAATCTTCAGAACTGTTGCTGAGGCAATACAGGTACTTTCTAGATTTAAGAAAGAACTTTGCATAGCCTGAATTCATATGCCTTTTATTGTTGACTGTGGATATTTTGGCTGCAGTTGCTAAATGGCCATCTTCTGCACCTTAGATTATCCCACTAACAAGTTATGTCTTAGAAAAATGTTCTTTCCAGGAGTTTTACCTTTTCAGAGCTCTCCCTTCTAGAGTTTCACCTATGATCAGTTCCTTTGGAATTCTATGTAACAAATAGTACACGAACACATGACTGAAAACCAAAGAACAACTCACTTTTAATAAAAGGTTAGCACTTTCACAACCTACATGGTCACTTCCTCAGTCCATACAAAAGATTAAAACAGAATGCAATATATATATACAACTAACATTCAATGAAAATATAAAATTCAAACATCATGTATCCAATCAGATAAGAGCATGAAGCACGTTAAAACAGCTACAAAGTAGCAATCGTATCATGTATAATAGGCTCTTAAAGAAGTATCAACTTAAGAGAACCCCGGTTATCTAGTTAAACTGCAGGACTTCAAGACAGCTTTCAGTCACACCATTCCATTCAAACCAAGTCTCCTCTCTGCTCTAAAGTGAATAATCCATTGTAGTTCAGATTTCTCTGTAAAGTTACTAAAATCACCTAACCGAGGATTCTCATGTAGCATTTCAGTCACTTAAAACTTAAACCTATGTGGAATGCCTTCAGTATCTACATGTTTAGCTAAAGCATTTGTGATGTTATGAGTGTGCATACTATAAACATGTTCCTTAATTCTTTCCCTTAGGGTTCTATTAGTTTTACCTATGTACAAAGATGCACATATCGTGCAATAAGCTAAATAGATCAAATTTGTAGTATTGCAGTTGGCCTTTGCTCTAAATTCATATCTAACCCCTGAGTCAGGGTGTATGAAACAATTACTTGTTGTGTCTTTTGGCTTTTCCCGGTTAGGGGTCGCCACAACGGAACTCCGGTCCGCTAATGATTGGCAGTAGATTTTTACGTGCTGAGATGCCGGCCCTGACGCACAACATCCAACGAAGGTACGCCCATTCACGCATGTCTCCACACAGAAGACGTTGTAACTGAGAATCGAACAGGACAACGTCTTACTGAGAGGCGACAACGATACAGCAGCACCACCACCGAATTACTACTGTCTAAAAAAACACTGAAATTACATCTACCAAAAGGAGGACCAGCCTTAGGTGAAGTGATGCCCTAGGCAAAAGGGCTTCACAGTGCCCCCTCCCCGCACCACCCAGTGACCCCATCCTAGTCTACCTACACCATCCAGATTACTTTTTTCTTCATTTTCTCACTGTTTATATTACTCTTCAGTTTTTCATGTATTCATTCAATATATTTTAAAGAAACCACTTCTTTACTACAAAAAAAAATAATTAATACTGGAAAAGCACCCCTGCTAGAGCAGCTCCCTAAGTGGCTGCGTAGCTGGCCTATGCCTAAGGCCAGCTATGACCACAAGGGAAAGTGCCCACTCTGTCCTGCTCAACTATGGACCCGGATTCTGTCCTACAGGTGAAGACTATAAAACACCCAATATCAGATACAAACGTTGTGCACTTAATGTAATGACAGAGCTATGTTGGCAGTTTTATATCCTTACCTTTCCTTTACCCCAGCCCTTGGGTGGAGAGGAGGCTATTGTATTATACTAGTCTTCCTTTGTCTACTTTCCCTTTTTCTCCTTTTCTGTTGCTGTGTCCTTGTAGGCTTCAAAGATCTGGAGTGAGTCCTCAGGCTCTGTGCATTGTGGGTATAAGGGAGAGGCTGTTGTTACTGGGAAAACTTTATGAGCCAGGCTAAGTACCCATTGGTGTTAGTTCTCAGGTGAAGGATACGAAACTGCCAACACAGACCTGTCTTTATTGTAAGCGTATGACTTTAATTTCTTAGTGGAAAATATAAGTCTGCTGCAAGATACATAATTTCAAGTTCCTTTGTAAGTTTCAAGACGTCCATCAGTCATTGTTGTATAGTGATATGGTTGGTAATATAATCAGTCCTCACCAAAACAGCCAGAATTTCTGTTGTCAATTCCCACATTATCTCCACTTTATTCTACACCTCTCCTACACTTACCAACCTTAGACAAACAGAACTAAACAAGGTCGAGGCTTGCTACAACAAACTCGCTAAGTTTGCCACTGGAGTATCCTATCGCATCCACCACTGTATTTCACTTAGAGAACTTGACTGGCTTGAACTCCCTCAGCATCTTCACCTAAATCAACTCTCTCTCTCCCAGAAGTTAGTAAACTATCCTCTTAAAGTCTCATCTCTTCAAAACCTTCTCCAGCCCTACTGCACCACTAGACCAGTACACTCCAGGAGCAAAAATCAACTTCAGGTAACCAAAGCCAAGAACTCAGCTGGAGAAGCTCTTTTCTCCTACATAATATCCAAGTTATGGAAGACTCTCCCCCTCTCTATAACCACACTTCCTTCATGCTATCACTTCAAAGCTGAACTAAAAACCTACTTAAAAAGCCACTGGTTATGTCCATGCAGCAATCCTGATCAGGGGTGTAGCCAGGATTTTCAAATTTGTACTCACAACTCCCAGACTGCTGCCCCCTCAACAAGCCACACCCACATTAACACTGCCGACCAAGCCACGCCCCCTTTATATTGCTGATCTCTGGACAGATCACTTGGAAGTATATGCCAGGATAGTAATTACACGATGCATGAACATTTTCATTCCAAAGGTACATCTTCCGTAAGTCAAAAAACAAAATACCTTTCCATTTACACTAGGACACATCAGTTTACCCCCCCAAGATTACTCTTCTTCCCCTTGCAGCCCCTAACCCCTGTAGTGGCTCATAACACCTCCAGTGATGCTGCTGACTAAAGGACTGTCAGGGTCTAGGCATCACATGCTCCTCAGTGTTGTGGTCTGTAGGTACAACATATAGTGCTCTCCCTAGGTAACATCCAAGCTATGAGCCACAACTACCTCCCTTTCACCAGCATGGGTCACCTGGCAATGCATGATCACTCCTATGGCCTACAGTCACACTAAGCCTTTTGGAATGGTAAACCTTACATCCCCAACAGCAAATACATTTTATCTGGGCTCAGTCATACTGCCACTGACAATTAATGAAGATGTGTACCCATGGGGAGTCAATCAAGCAAAAAGTAAAGCAGTTGAAATTTACATCCTTACTACCCTGCTTACATTCTGTGAATCTCAAGCCTTTGCTGAAAGGAAATTGGTTAAAGCAAGAAAATTACCCTAGGCTCCAGAACTGGTGGGACTGTTTACTGTCACATGCTCTAGGCACTTGTTTGGAGCTTTTTCTAGTCTTATGATCCAGTGATAGTCTGAACAAAATTATTGAAAAGAAAAGAAATTCAAGGAAGAAATACCATGGCCAATACTAGGAACTACAATACCCAGAAGGGTATGAAACCCCTCAAACTAAATAAGCAACTCAGAAATCTTATCAAGCCCACCAAAGCCAGATTTGAGGCAGAAATATCCTCAAAGATAATGACAAGGTCTTCATCAGCTTTGTTCGCAACCTCAAAAGTTGACACAACAGAGTGCTGAACAAATTGTAAATGGAACCACCTATAAGGAATCAGAGGATATAGCAAACCTGCTGGCTGATAAATTTAGTCCCAGTTTCACCCCTTCTTCCCCTCAATACCTCTCAGAAGACACCCTCAGCCATAAATCCTCTGGCTATCACTAGCAAACAAGTCTTCAATGCACTCTCTCCAAGTCAAAAAATACTACCTCAATGGGTCCTGATAATATCCTGGGATAACTC
>NC_056732.1:1001317033-1001362033 GCF_019279795.1 Protopterus annectens | reverse complement strand
CTCTCTGCAGCACAGTTCTTATCCTCCACATCCACACACTTAAAGGCCCGCCAGGTAGCATCGCTCTAGAAGTATCACTACCAAAAGTGAGCAAAGTTTAAACAGCGCACGTACGACCCAGCTCTAGTGGGTGTTCGCTTCAAAAACAGAAACATTATTTACATACACATACAGTATGGAGATATTACAACAGTACTACCTATCAACAAAGAAAACGTCTCAAATGTTATCATCAGAAGTGCTGCAAAACATAAAACAATATTTCAAAGATATTAGACTATCGATATGAATAAATTATTTAACTTTACTCCATTTGCAACTGCACCAGTATCTCCAATCACGTTTTTACAAAACTTGCAAAAATTCAAGTTTCTTCTCCTTGCCAATGGGTCAGGACATTGAAACAATCTGCACCATTTAGATAATTAATTAAACTAGATCCAGTGATTACTAGCAACCTGCTGGTACTTCCTACTAGCGTTTTCCCTAATACAGTCCTATTCACCAAAGGTCAGTACATTAGAGCTCCTAAGATTCATTTCTGTCTCAATGAAACGTCTGTTTTAAATTGCGCGTGAGTGAAAAATACATCCACGTTAGCGTGCATATGACGAACACATGACCGTCCTTAAAGAAGAAGACACTACTTTAGCTTTTTTCTCCTAGATCCTAGTGCCTGCCTTATGCTACCCCCTCCACGCAAACACTGTACTGAAATGCGTACAGTCAGTATGCCTCCCGATGTCCCTGATCCTGATTAGAGACTCACCATTTTACCTGTCCTCCTCTCCCTCCCCTAGCCACCCTGCCTCCTACTGTCAAATCATTGCAATCTTTCCTCCACAGGCTCGGCTCTCCCTGGTCTCTCCCCTACCCTACTCCATCCCTCAGTCCCTCTTTTAAAATTCTTAAACTCCAAATACATCTCCAGCTACATACACCTTCCTGTGTTTCACTACCACTGCTATATTCTCAGTCTCCCCTTTTACTCCACCTGTAATCCCCTGATATTCCTTTAAGCCCTTTCAGCTCATTCCACCATCTGTGGAATGTCTGTTTATATCTGTTGACCACACAGCAATATCTGATAATTCTAAGAGTTTATAATTGTATCTGTTTTGAACTTATTACTATCTGAATATATACTTATTACCATTATTGCTACTCACTACCTGCATATTGGATTACCCTGATCATGTTATGATAATTTTGTATGTATATGATGTTACTATTGCATATATTGATTGCTATTGTATGTATGTATATAAATTGTTCTTCATTTAATTCTGTTGTTCATGTTTACAATGCCTATTGCTTGTATTGCTTTGTGCGGAGCTTTTCTCCTCGGGCCTCCACTGAAAAGGGATCTATGTCCTGTCGGAATTTCCTGGTAAACAAATGTAAATAAATATGTAAAAATATTTTTTTGAAAAAGTTAGCCAATAGTAACCATTTAAGAGTGTTTCAATGTGGAAAAGGTTTAAAAATTCCAAATGTTCTGTCTGTTCACTCACTTTCTATCATTAAACAAGTTTATTCTTGGATAATAACAACTGTGGACAGCTGGTTGGCTCTGCTGTTTGAACTATTCATTTATTGCTCTGTTTACAAAAGAACTTTGTACATATGAAACTCCTCTCATTGGTCACTTTTGCTCACAAGTAGGGCTAAAGGCCCTGACAAATATTTTCCAGTATTAGTCAACAGAATATATTACATGGCGATTTCTTTTTGACCTGCATTGCTTATACATTGATGCTCTAATTAACATTAATTCATATCAAAGCTCTGGTTTATATCATAATGTTTGTTGAATGTTTTGTTGATTTATAAACAGCAGAAAGTTATTAAAGTGTAGAAATATTTCATATGTCATAGAAATGCAGATGAGATATAATCTATGGCTATGCTTCCACAATGTTAAATCATGTCATACGAAATGTTGCTGGTTATGAAGTCAAAGAAAATGGCTATGATTTTCCCAGGATATGAATCCATACTACATTCTAGGTACTGGAAGAAGCGCTCTGTCTGATTGGTTGTCAGTCCACAATCTTGGCTCGACCACAGCTAGTCAGGGAGTACAGATATACCCAAAATTCAGATGAAGTTCAAATTAACTGTAAGAATAAAGCAGTAAATGTATGCCTGTTCACCCATAACTTTCATTTATGATTTCAGCTTTCTTCAGAAGAGGCAGCATAGTTAGCAAGGAGATCAGTAATTTTCCCATTACAGTGTCTAAGTAAATTACAGACAGTGCACTGAAAATTAAGCATTACAAATGAGTTTTGCACTCCATAGCTTTGACAATTCATCCCAGCTGTTTTAGCATAAGTTAGAACCTTTAAAGGTAACCATCTGTGGCTTATGAATCTTCTTTTACAGTGAGTTTCATGTATTTACACTGACTCAGTGATAACATTTCATATGGCTGAAGCTTAACACCAGGATCTTGTAATGTGCATAGTTCAATTGCCATATGTAATAATCTTTCCTTTGAAATGGAAGTATCACTAAACAGCTTAAAAGTTTCAAAATATACATAGCAAAAAAAATAAAAAATACTGGCTAAAAGTCAGATGTCCAAATGCTGCTTCTCATTTTACCATTTGTGTACATGTTTGTACTTAATATCCCAATAACATTTGTTGGAAAATCAGTGTGTTCCAGCAGGAATAAGTTTTTTTTTTCCTGTAGTCTGTTAATGCCTTTCTCAAACAGATTGACAGTGCATCAACTTCCAGTGATGTGCCTTAAACTGCTAGATCCTGTTAGTAAAATGTAGATGAACAGCAAGAAATGTAACCATGTAAACATCTCAGCAGCATGTGTATCCTTTGAGAGTGTTTTTTTTAAAAACAATGCCGTATTGCATATGGATACCTAAGAAAGGCAGCCTCTTTAATTTCAGGTAAGGTCATTCACAAGGTCTGAAAAGCAACGTTTTCTGCTTCCTTTAACTGACAGGCACAGCCTTCTACCAGCAGCAATGAAAACTGTGAGGAGTGTGGAAACTGGTTCCCAGGGTGATTTTGATGGGATTTTCAGTAGTAACAGTAGCTAGTGTGTTGGCAGAGTGAAATATAGTTCTGGATATATAGTCCTACAGGGAGAAGGCATTTTCCAACAGAAGAGTATCCACTTCTGTTCAGTTAGCTGAACAAAAAAAAATGCTTTTCTAATAATGTAATTGCATGTCCTGTAACAAAACCAGTGCAAGCTTATTGTCTTGATAAAAACACAAGGCCCTTTAATTAATTCAGCATTTTAGCCGTTCTCACATCTTTCATTCATTAAACATTTGAGATGGGGTGGGTTTTGAATAAACTCAGCTGTTTACAGTGGTATAGCTGGAACCTATGTCGATAAACACTTGTACTGTATTCGTCTTCTGTTGATGAAAGCCCGAATTTCAAACATAAAGTTGTTACTGAACTGGAAGCATTTATCCATCAGACAGTGTGATTTACAGTGTTTCTCCTTTTAATTGTGTGACACATGCCTGTTTTTGTCCAATCAGTATAATGCTTAATGCTTTATTTCCATCCTGATGTTGAACGGTACTCATTTGTCTTCAGTCTTTTGAGAAAAAAAAACTTTCCGTATTCGAATACTTCACATCATATAAACCTGGCCTAATTTCTTTTCAATGAAAATTATTTGGCCGATCTAAGATGAAAGAGATTTCAGCCAGTGCTTTTACTTTCTTGCTTCATGGTGCATATAAGAGTACGTAGTTAATATGACAGTCACCCATTTGCACATAAGTGTTATTGTGAGAAGACAACTGCGCTTTGTTGGCAGTAAGAGGTAGTGCAATGTCAGTTATACAAGAAACAAGTTAGAACAGGATAAACAGTAATAGGGTAGTCAGGTGATGAAGGCCTGAGGCATAGCCAAGTAACTTTAGATAAGAGGAAGGAACTTCATTATAAATGCTACACATTTGATAGTCAGTGTTATATATAGACTCAACAGTCACTTCAATTAAAAGTAAACATATATGTATTTAAATGTGGCTAATGGGTATAGACTTAATAAGTCTTATTTAATTTGTCTAAGTTACTGACACAGTTGTGTGTAGGCGAGCCACACACTCTTCCTGAGTTAAGGAGCAGGATGCATTTCCTGTCTTGTCTTCCGTTGGTAGAGACGCCGAAGTTCCAGCTTCACTAAAATGCATTAAGGCAGTTATTGGTACCACATGACCGAGACCATAATTCATAATAGTTATTGGCCTATTTCGTGAGGCATTTCTGCCCCTTTATTTCTAAACCTTTGTTGGTTAATCCTGAATGAGTGCTCATCCATACTTTAATGAGGTTATTATTTACTGAAAAGGTAGTGTTGTTTTCTTTATCCAATAGTACTCATGTATTAAAAGCAATCTGTTAAGACTCCATCTATTTCTATTCACTTCCACTGAGTTTATATTGATCTTGTACAACCTACGTTCAGAGAGTATTAAGGAGATGACAGGGAATCTTTGTATCCTTCTGCTGAATTTTCTCCAGGGTTCTACTACCTTTTCTATCTCTATAATGTGCTGTAGCAGTTCATCTTGGGCCTGATTTGGACCTGGCAGAGGAGTGACTTTATGTCCCGATGAAGGGGTCTGCTCATTATGGTGCTGACTGACATGATGATGATGATGATGACTGTTGCTATGTTTCACAAAAAAACAAAGAATGTAGACAACTCAGTTAATGTTGGAGTATAAAAAAGCAACAAATGTATCCAAGAAACAAACTCCTTCCAGACACTGCTACTAAAGCAATTCTCGATGTATACACAAAAAAATTATTTTATTAAGCATAAAAACGGGTAAGCGCTTTTACATTCACCTCTGCTTCTTCAGACCATTCCATTGTTGGTTTGCAAAGGGTGTTAACTGTTTTCATAGACACTGAAGTATGCATAAGTACTGACATATTGTTGGTTATTTCAAAGTTCTTGAGAGGGATACTTGCAGGCTGGGATTCGGAAATACACAATGTACTGCATTGAAAGAAGACCTCTTGCATTGTGAGGAGTGATTCAGAGCCCACTGTAACAGTACAGAGGTACAAATGATCTGGCATAATGTGCTCCACTGATTTCACAGGAGAAAGCCTCATGCAGATGTATAAGTCCATGGATGCAGCTAATACAATTTAGCCATGCATGCTTCCTCAGAGCCTTTCAGTGGTATAGAAACAGCTCAATAGATTGATTGAAAGAGAAGCTGTACCACACTATTGAGGAGCATTGTGATAAAAATGTACACCATTTTTTTAGGCAGTGTCAACCCACTGATGTCTATGTTATGAGCAGGGATATTAGCACCATAAAGGTAAGTACTGTAAAACTTTGTGGGGTGTGCATTATTTGAACTGTCTTAGAGGTAGTGTGTGTGTGTGTGTGTGTGTGTGTGTGTGTGTGTGTGTATGTTCACACGTTTTTATAGTTGCTTGTGCAACAGTGTTGCATGTGATAGTATGGTTACTTTTACCTGCACTGTGTTCCACTGAGAGACATAGGTTCATAGGCTAACTGAGTAAGAGCCTTTGCAAGCCTAGCCAATATAACCTGATTTTACTCAATTTTTGGTCTCTAGGGCAAAAGGATGGCATGGATTTGTGTCTCTGCCTTTAGTATTTTACAGATTACCCTTGTCCATAAGGGACATAATCACTACCATAGGTGTGCATTTGTGATTCCCCATCCATTAATCCAAACTGCATTTGAAGAGGGCAGAGAAGTGCACTGCTTAATGTAATAGGAAGCCAGTTCCAAAGAAAGGCAATCTCTGAGACACATATCTGTCTCTCCAGCATGTTTTGTTTGAGTCGCTAAGTTTAGATCCCTAGATCAGGAGACTCTTCTGCTGTTTGATTCATGGATATGTAGCAGCTCCATCAGGGCTGGATTTGTGAGTGCCTTGTAGGTCAGGCATAGGTTACTCCTTAATAGTCGGTAGGAGACAGATTTAAGGGATCGTGTTATTAGTCTAGCCACGTAAGACATGACGTTTGCACCCTGTATTTTCTTTGTGAGGATCCCATGAGGTCACTCCAGCTGCTGTAAATACCTAGACATCTACATACCAAATAGCAGATTGTACTGTATTACTATCTATCTGTGTTCCTGTGTACATACTAATGCTCCATGTGTCTGTTACATGTGTCCGAGTTGCTTTTTTATCACTTTAGCATAACTAGAGCTCCCCATTGAAGCCCTACTAGCACTACAAAAATAATATCTTTAAATACCCACTTATATTATTTAATATAGAGTGCCATAAATTCTTAGCTGTAATAGGGAGCACAGTTAAGCAACTGAACTCCAATGAGTACCTTCTTCACACAAGAAAATGATAAGAAACCGTTATCCTCAGTACTGCTGCTGAAGATGTGTCAAAACTGTTCAGATTTATATGGTGCGTTCATATGCAAATGGTCCATAAATGTTAGGCTGCACAGAGGTAAGATCTGTGGCACAGAGGAATGAGGCCCTGTGACCCAGACAACTGAGGTTCAGTTAGTAGCCATGGCACTGGAGCAACCAGGTAGCATGGGAGAGAAATGAGGGGGTTTGGTCCCATAGTGTAGGGTGGAAGAGTGATGAGTGTCCTCAGGACACACAGGGATGGTATGATTTCTTTGCTGGTTACTTGGGAAACCACCTCACCTGGTCAGGGAAGAAGGATGGGACTGTCTGACTGTTTCTGATGCATTTTCAAACTTTACCTTGTTAGATGTTCTCACTTTGGTTATGCCAAGAAAGAGATCTTTTTCATGTTATTATTCAACAACATGAAACTTAAACATGCTTGTTTTTCTTTTAACGTATCATTGCCAAATGAGCCCTGTTACTTCAACTTCCATAAAAACCTGATTCAATACAGAAAACTTCTTCTCTCACACTTATAATCATACCTTATATGTGCAAATTAAAAACTCTGCCCTACTTTCTTTGCACTTAATGGCTCACTTTTTCATTGCCATTACTGTTTATAATATACTGTTTCCATTTGTAGTTTCACCTTTTACTGGAGTAACATTTGATCATGCAGACATCTGATTCTTCAGTTATTTTTTTAAACTGTGTGTTGGTAATTTAAATTAATTTACTCTACATACATCATAAACTTTTTGTAAGGTCAAGTTTGGTTTAGTTAATAACCTTTCCTTGTTTGATAATTTAGTTTGCCACAGACAATTTTGTCTCTTATTGTTTTTTTTTCCCACTTGTTTTTTTCTGCCACAGAGCTAACCATCAACAGAATTCAGTACCTTATCCTTATTGCTAGGTTTATCTACCCCTCCAGGCCCACCTGTTCTATCTGCGATCAAGGTCTGGGACTTGAGAGGAGATCACGGCGTCCTGGGTCTACTTCGCACTGACGCTATGGTGGTGTTTTTCCTGTTGCTTTCTGATTACCAGCGAGTGCAAGCAACACTCTTGTGGCTGGAATATGCAATGCATGGACAACACTGAGCTGCTCTTCACTTCTGCAAGAGGCAGACATTGGCACCCCCCCCCCCATGCCCAGGGAGCACTACACATTTGTTTTCCCAGGCCTGAGACAGGGAAGTTCTACCACTTTATATACCCTGTGCATGTATCACCCCCTCTCCAATCCCTGCCAGAACCTCAGATACTGGAGCTGCTAATCAAATGCAGGTTGCCTGGACAATAATTAGGGCTTTATCCCTCTATGTCACAGCACTGGCTTGACTATTCTGTCTCTTGTTAATGAATGAAGGAATGCACCAAAGTGTAGACTTTTTGGTAAGATTCTTCATCTCAGTAATATAAGTATTTGTAGTGTATGTATGTATGACAGTATGCTCTTGAAAAGAACAGATATCATGTAAATAACATTTTCTTTCTATGTTCAAAATAATCCTGAAATTCTTTCTGTTTTCTAATCATTTGTGTTTCTGCACTTTTGGAAAAGAAAAAAATATTACATACATTCAAGGCTTTTTTCCCACGACATCTAGAGTCTGGGGTGTTGTACCTTTGCAAGCTTCTCAGCTATTCTACTCACAGTGATGAATAAATTGAATTTATGGAGTTTTCTGCAACTGTGCCTTGCAGTGAGACAATTCCTCGTTTATATGTAGACTTTTTTTTACAGATTGTACTTTTTAGTTTGGCACATTGTACCTTTTCTAGTTCTCAGCTATTCTACTCACAGTGATGAATAAATTGAATTTATGGAGTTTTCTGCAATAATGCCTTGCAGTGAGACAATTCCTCATGTTTGTATGTGGACTTTTTTGAAATTACAGATTGTACTTTTTAACTTCTAAATACATAAAGTCTCCAAAACTAATATTCAGCTGTGTGTTTATCTGCTTATGACACCATTAGGGTTACCACCTGTCCCACTTTGCGAGGGACAGTCCTTCTTTGGGCAGTTGTGTCCTGCAAAAAAACTGAACAAATGGCAAATGTCATGATATCTTAGGACAAAAATATTTCCTATATTTTCTTTAATAGTTGCATAAAACAGTTATTTTGTATCTGAAACACCAAAATATTATAATAAACAGAATAAGCAACTCAAATGCTACAAGAATACGCTTCTATTCTGGCAAAAAGTGAATTTCTGTCCTTTGTACTGGCCGTGGGTATGTTTTGCCCTGCAAAATCTGACGTTCCTACCAAAAATGTCCCACTTTCGGCATTTGAAAAGGTGGCAACCCTAGACACCATGTACCATTTGCATGTCCTTTGGGATACTCAGCAAACAGAAATAACAGTGTGGATGTGCTTCCAGCCTCTCTGAAGTCATTACAGTGAGTCCTAGAAAGAATTGCACTACATATCACAAAGTTACTGTGGTTAGGCTTTAGTATTTTTAAAGATGCCCCCTATGCTGCCGTAGTTTTTATGATACATTTTTTGTGTGTTTCTGTTTCAAAAAATTTAGCAGCTGTCAGTATAGCTTTGACATTAATGGCCTGATTCAAAAGTATGTATGCATATATGGAGTAAGACACTGTCATGAGCTTGCAATAGTATTTTGAACTTTTACAATTTCACAAACAGGAAGTGTCCAAGTCTTACTACTGACGCCAAGACTTTGTACAGATAGAGTTTGTTAAAAGTAACAATTGAAGAGTCAAATATGAATATGCAGCCATGCCATGCCAAGTCATACTGAGAAGACCATTAGGTGGGTGGCTGTGTGTGTGTGTGTGTGTGTGTGTGTGTGTGTGTGTGTGTGTGTGTGTGTGTGTGTGTGTGTGTGTGTGTGCGTGTGTGTGTGTGTGTGTGTGTGTGTGTGTGTGTGTGTGTGTGTGTGTGTGTGTGTGTGCATGCGTGCGTATGTGCGCGTATGTATGTATATATATATATATATATATATATATATATATATATATATATATCCTAATGAATATAGCTAAATACATGGGTTAACAATGGAGACTGATAACTGAACATAATGAAAACATTTATCTGCTGCAGAGGATATCTCTTTTGAGAGTTTATCATTAAGCATCTATCACCACTCTGACAGTAAAACCAGTTACACACAGCACTTCTCACCACAACACAGAAAACAGAAAGACAGTTTCTTGTAAATAAATATTGAAATCCTACAAAACAGGTGCATTCACATAACACAATCCCCTTAAAAATGTACCACAATTAGAATGAGAACATTAAAATAATTCACAACCACAGGGAGCCACTTGAAAACTGCAGTACTGGCAAAAGGACATGAATCTAAAAATCTACACATATTAGATTAAAACCTAAGAAACATAACTGAACTATAAGACTGGCATTTGAACATAACTATTGATCCACGACTAAAATAAGTTTTCTGACAGTATGAAGAAAAAATGAAATTTACTTTTAATACTATAAAACTATCCATAAGGGAACTTATTCCTAAAAAGATCCCTTAGCCGCAGTGGTGCAGCAATTAGTGTTGTCACCTCACACCAAGAGGTTCTCCCATTCGATTCTCAGCTGGAGCACCTCCTGTGTGGAGTCTGCGTGTCCTCCCTGCGGTCAAGTGATGTTAAAGACATGCAGGTAGGTGAGAGCATGAATGGTCGTGCTTTCGTTGAAGGTTGGATGTTGGGCTGGCAACTCGGCACCGTAAAATCCACTGCCAATCATGAGCGGACCAGAGTTCCGCTGTGGCGACCCCTAACTGGGAAAAGCCGAAAGGCTTTATTCATAAAAAGATCCCTTACCCACACAAAGCTTTTGTTAGGGAGCATACACAGATATCGCCGCCATGTCACAGAATGGAAAGTAATAATCCAGACTACAACAATACATTAAATACTTATAAATGGAATATGTTAATTTCTGTCAAAATCATAAATCAGGTAGCTTGTACTGTACAAATAGGAAATGAGTTTCATAATTCATATTTTCTTCACTTATTGTTAAACCTGCTTCTTAAACCAACATATTTCTATTATTATAGGACTGTAGAGCTTACTAGGCTAACGGCCCTACTGACATTTTTAGGCCCAGCCATTCATGCCCCAGTTTTCCCAACTATCAATGCCCATGGGTTAGAATGACTTTGGTGTATGCCTTTACCTTAGGGTATCTACACACTACTCCTGTATATAACGAACCACGGGTGACAAGCTGTGGTGAATTTGCAGTTTCTTATCCATTGGTTCAAACTGCATTTGAATAGACTTAGGAAAGAGCTCTGTTTCACCTGAATGGTTAATTATATTATTAACTATGATTTCATTTTTTATGATTCGACAGTTTATTCTGTAAACATAGTTTTGACTTGTTTTTGCTACATTTGCTGAATTAATAGCAAGGTCATTATTATTCTTTCAAGTCTGACTTTTTTACAGAGCACCTTGGAAAGCTTCTGTTTCTTTTGTTGAAATAAATAAGCATGCACCTATCTACCCATTTTGCAGTCATCTGCATATTTGGCTATCCAGACTCCACACCACTTTTATATCTTAGAAGAACAGTCTAAAATAAAGTACCCTCTGAAATGATCCCTGTGAAACACCACTGATGGCCCCTCATTGGGATATAAAGGTAATCTTACCACCCACCCTTGTGGTATGTTGCTTCACTAGTGTTTTTCTCCCACTGAAGTTCACATACAATGTCATCTATTTATTCCTTTATGTGTAATGATGTCTTATGTGGTAGTACAGTCAAGATAATTAGGATACACTCTTGATGCATTTTCAAGTGTTTCTATTTTCTATGCAAAGAATACCACAAACCTCTAAATGCTTTCTCCTTAATAAACCCTTTCTCTTCTGTGGCATTCAATATAAGCTTCAGTAAGAATATGTGATGTTACAAAGATTACTTGTCATGCTAATGCATCTAAAATTGTTTGAGTTTTGTGTAACTCTCCCAGCTTAATCATCAGGTGACTTCACAGCTTATCATTGTAGCTGGGAACAAATCATTATAGTAGCATATTATTTAGTATAACTGATAGGGTTTCAATTATCTTTTTTGTGGTTTTGTGTTGAAAAGCAATGGATATGTTGTCTGGTCCCATGGAGCCTGAGTTTTCAGTTTCACATATGGCAGGCAGCAGTTATCATATTTGTAGTTATGCAGGATATATCTGTCTTCCTTTTTGTAGCACTCTGACATTTGTCGCTGTTTATTGAGAAGTTTGCGGTTAATTTTTTTTTTCTGTAAGCATGTTTGAGCTTGACTGTTTATTGATTGCATGTTGCATTCAGTTTTGCTCTTTCAGTTTTCTGATATTATTAATGAATAGCTGTAGTTTTCAGTTGTATTCACAGATTTGGAAGATTCACTAGGAAATTAAATTGTTTCAGCGCTTTGTTTAATGTACACTTATTTTTATGACAAGAGTAGATTTTGAAACCTAAATAGTATCACTTTATTTTCTTTTGTGTTCTTTTGTAATTCCACTGAATGGGTTTGTTTTTTAAATAAACTGTACTTTTGTGTCTTGTTGGTGTGTGTGAGTTTATGAAAGCACATGTTAATAATGTCACAGAACTACTCAACAGTGTCCTGAGCAGATATGAGGCAATGAAAAAAGCAACCAAGTACATTTTCATCACCAAGTCATTTATTGTATCATAGTTTCCATTTGTAAAGTCTATGAATGATGTGTTAGTTATTTGGATGGTTTAGCAGGTGGCACTGTTAAGTACTTGTTAAGGGTGGCAAGGACTTTTAAATGTGTCTACTTAAAGCTGCATATGGCTTAGCCTCTTATGGTCCCTATGATTGCTTTCCTAGTTTTGTTCCTATGTTTCTGTATTATGGTTGAGTGTGGTTTTCCCCTTGTAATAAAGATGACAGTGTCATGTGGAGGGTATAACCAAGGGGGGGATGAACATCAAGGTTCTGGGGTTTGCAGTGTGATACCTAAGAGATTGTTATCCCAAGCTGAATTTCAAACCATTATTCCAGATTGTTATGATTAACATAATTAATATTTGACCATGTTAATTTGATGCTGAGTAGTTTGCATAGTTATTGTTAGGGTATTTTAAAATTCTCACGCAGACTATATTTTCATAGGTTTTTGCATTCTGGAATTTAATCAGAAAATCCTTATGCTCAGTAGGTGGCATATATGATGTACAGAAAATTCTTATCACATTATATTCTATACAACTGATGTTATACTGATATTAATTATTGCATGAGCACTTTGTAGCTTTCACTGCATCTGTTTCTAGGTGTTATTTTTCATACTGTCATTCTGTCACTCAATGAAGGGTGATATCAGCCCTTGGCTGAGTTATCTGCATTGTGTGTGTGTGTATGTGTGTGTGTGTGTGTGTGTGTGTGTGTGTATATATATATATATATATATATATATATATATATATATATAGAGTTATCGACTCCAAACAGTGAGCATAAGTGCAAAACATGAAATTAACAAAATCAAAAAGTGCACCGATGCGAAGAAATTTTAAGTTTTAATTTTTATAGGTAAATGATATTTTGTTTTTTCAATGTTTATATTTTATGTATTATTTTTTATGGGTATGTGATAAATGAAATGTTTTCTGAATGTCATTCATTTTATATAGTTTTGCTTTAAAAGCTTTTTAAGTTTGATCTATTTAAAGAATGAGCACCACTTTATTTTATTGTACTTATTCATCCATTCACTAGCTAATAGGTTAAAATTGCAGTTAAATGTGATTATTTGATTATGACTTACATTCAACTTTGATTTTTATATTGTCATGTGATGGTGAAGGAGTTTATAAATTAATTAGAATTGCTTGTTAGATTGTGTTGTGATGAAGCCCCATTTGTTTGTTAGTGGGACGAAAAGCTTTGTCACTTCAACTTGTTGTTTGGTATTTGGCTGTTTCTTGGTCTTTATTAAATAGATTTTTATCACTACCTGGCATTGGTGGTTCAGCATCTATTTTCTTGAACTGGTGCACTTTTGATATATATAGGTTTTCTTTATATGATTGAATGTTCTTTAATGTCATAGTTAAAACAACAGCATTAAGAACATACAGAAGACTGAACACCCTAAATATCGAACACAGAAAAGATTGATGAAGGAAAAGTATTTTCTCTCCTGATCTACACAAAAAAACTCCATAACATTAGCCTCAAATTTGTCTGAATAGTGGCAGTGGTATGGGAAAGGTTTTATTAAGGTAAGGTGTAGGGTTAGGGTTGGTGGAAGGGACATTAGGGTTAGCACCCATTACTAAGGTGATACAGTGGGAAACCTAATCACCTACCAATGCATACATAAGTTCATAGGTTCATAGGTATTTACTAGGCTAATGACCCTGTAGCCCTTACAAGCCTAGCCCATAGAATTACCCTGGCATTGTGCCACCCGACCTTAGTTCCTAGTGCCTCTGTCGAGTAAAGTCACTGGAGTGATTCCTGGGGTGAATTTTCTTTTTCCCATCCACTCATCAAGATTTCTCTTGAAGAGAGCCAGTGAGGTGCTCTGCTTGACATGTATGGGAAGTCTGTTCCATAGCATGGGCAGTCTCTAGATTATGAACCTGTCCCTCCAGCATGTTCTGTTGATTGTAGTAATAAGGTTGAGGTCTCTGGAGCATGTGGTGTGGAGGGATTGGGATTTCTTCAGATGTAGCATTTCTTTTTTTTTGCTTATATTTTGAAAAAAGTATTGTTTTCTTATGTATTTTTCCTTTATTTTCAGCTGATTATCACAGCAGCGGTCACACGGTTGTCAGTGGCTGGAAGATACACAATACTGCCAAGAATAAGTGGTTTGTCTGCATGGCCAAAACGCCAGAGGAGAAACAAGAATGGCTGGAAGCTATCCTCAAGGAACGAGAGAGGAGAAAAAGTATGTTGGAACTCTCTGTAATAACTGGCTTTGATTGTCAATTCGGTGTCCGATAATAATTGTTACCATATCACTAAGAAAGAAACAAAGTAAAATGTAAGTGCTCACCACCGCTGTGTTAAACATGGAGGTTAGGATGTTAATGAGAACAGTAGGTGTAGTTCCTAGGTACGTAATAGGCTAGCTGCCCTTGTGGACCATTTTAAGCCTAGCCAGTTTCCCTTACTGAGAATCAAACCCTGTACCTTTTGTCTGTGAAGTAAACAACTTAATCATTATACCAACCCCAACTCTAGTTCTTTCAGATACCAGCAAGGCAATAACACAAGTTCATATTGTAGGCAAGGTTGAATGAGTAAAAATAGCAAGGAATCACAAGTTTTTGTCTGTGTTATTAGAAAACTTCTGCACTACAGTGCAGCTTCGAGCTGACTGAAACATTGTCAGAGCAGTGGGATCATTCCAGAACAGCTCCTTGATCCATCGGCTTGCCATAAGTTGGTTGATTCCCTTTCTGACACCCTAACCCTGTATCTGTAAATATCCATGTGTCTGTAAATACGTTCTGCTTACTTCTTCTCTGATCTGATTCCCCTGGGCTGTGCTTGAAAATGATGCAATGTAGTTATTAGCAATAAAACCAAAGAACGTCCTTTTATAACTGGAAACATCTCTTAAAATTATTCCTCTCTGGTATAGCTTACATGTATAAGTCATTTTAAGAGATGTTTCCAGTTATAAAAGGACGTTCCTTGGTTTTATTGCTAATAACTACATTGTCTTAGTATTCATATGTATTTGAATGCAGTGCTTCCAAAGATTAAAAGAGTACAAGTGTATTCATTAATGCATTCATTCATAACTTGAAGGAATAGAAAACTCCTCTGTTTTGCTCTGGAAATGTAGACAAAATATACACTGCCTAAACTGGGTCTACTTCACATAATCGAACATCCAAATGTTCGAATTTCATATGGCCGAGACCATATGATCAAGCATTTGAATGTTCGAAAATGTGAAAAAAAAAAAACTAAACCCCCCAGCACCTCCCCACACACCACTACACTATTTTTAAATATATTTACTATTTAAATATACCAACTCTGAGATCACACTACATTGCGGTAAAGGGAAGTCTTCCCGTTCTGCGCTCTATGGAGATCCCCATTCAGACCGTTCGAACTTTTAAAAGTTCGAGCATAAGGTCTCGGCCATATGAAAGTCGAGCTTTTAAAAGTTTGACCATCTGAAGGGGACCCCCTAAACCTTTATGTACTTTAGTGTTATCCAGTCCATTCTCTCAACACTGTCTTGAAGACAGAATAGGATAGACAGACAGATAGATAGATAGATAGATAGATAGATAGATAGATAGATAGACAGACAGAGACAGACAGACAGACAGACAGATAGACATATTTGCCTTATGTAGTGCAGGTGACTTGCCTTATATGTCTACCAGGTTACAGCCAGTCATTACATCTACTTGTCCTTCAGTGTATCTGCAGAATATGCATATCTGCATGTCTACAGCAAATATCCTGATGCCTTTTGATCTGAATTTTGGCTGCACTGTTGCATACCTTGGTGTTTATAACTCTTTGTATTATCATGCAAATAGTTAAGTCATATTATATCTGTCACTGTTCTGCCAGCTATTATCTCATTGGCCTTTTGACTGTTAAGAACCACAAAAGTAGACACAGCGAAAAGTAGTTAAGGATAGTTTGAACCACCTAGTTGCCTATTTGCATACCCAGTGAGTAAGCTGAAGATTCTGGGCATTAAACAGGTTAGTATTTTCTAACTGTTACGAGAACTGCCTTATGTATTCTTTGTATTTTTCATTTTATAACCATAACATTATTTGATATTGTGACCTTCTAAGCATCGTTAGTCAATACATTTATTAACTTATTTGCAAAAAAAAAAAAAACACACACACCTTCACATGCTGTCCATTATTTTTATTACTCACTTTATTTAGCTGAATGTTGTGATGGGCCAAAACCTGCCCCAGTAAGAAAACAACACAACCAAGGAACTGGCTTTGGATCTGACGTCTGTGCATGATGGGGTGTACACAACCATACTCACATGTAAGCCTAATGCTAATTTACCATTCCTAGTCCTCCAGCCTGCATGTCTGTGGAACTATGAAGAAACTGGACACTCTATCAAAAGGCAGAGGAGAAACCATGTAAACATCACATAGGAAGCACCCCATCTGACAATCAAATCAATAAACAAAGCACTATCAGAGAGCTATGCTAACTTTCTTCAAATAAAAGTATGCCCTGTTGGTCTTTTTTAAGTTAGTGCCTTCTAAAACCATTAGCATTCCCTTATATTTTTATTCATCTATTTTTTTCATATGAAGTGATATTTTCATGTATGGATTCCCCTGAAGCTCTTTAAAATAGCTGTCCACCCCTCCCTAACTCCTCAGCAGAGTGCACATTTTGTTTTAACTATTTTTATGTGGCTTCCAGCACAGATTCAGTATGTTACTCTCATCTGAAATTCTTCTATTGTGTCACTTTTGTGGTTTTGGAGATAGTGTTTCCATAACACTATACAGTATTCAATATGGCAGTCTGTGAACTCTCTATAGGGAACGATAAAAAACTATTAACTGTTTTCTGTAGTTGATGCTTTTAGCTCAGTTTTCACCATCTTTCCTTGCAGCATTTAAGGAAAGAACCAGAGAAAAGATGAAACCACCTTTATCCTTTAGCAGTGGGTCAGAAAAACTGAACAAGTAGTAAAGGGACATCATTTATGTAACATAAAAATATCATATGTACTACTAAATATTTAAAATCCACTTCTTGGGTACAGAATCCATTTTAACAGCCAACGAAAACATAATATTGTCATATTCAGACCAGATGCTTTCTGCATTTCAATTGTAAAATGTAGACAGATTATTTTTTGGAAACATGCCAAAACCAGCAACACTGGGTCTTAGTGTAACCCTTTCCAGTCACACATATGTGAAAATATGCATTTGTTTATATCTATGCAAGCATTCTTAATCATAGACATTCTTATCTGATGGAAAAAATCAATAATACAGACTTTAAATTGTATAGTAGTGGAACCTACATTTATCCCTATAGTGCAGGTAATGAAAAGCCATGCATCATAAATTGATGACCAGTTAAAAGATGCAAAATGAAAGCAATCTTAATATAGTTACACTGGATAATTCTTCCAAGAACGCTGTTAAGCTGATAGTCATGGTACCTGCTGTAGACATGTTAATGTGTCTCCATTTTTTACATCTTCTTCCATTTCTATAGGTTAATCTACATGACCAGTCATTACCAGCAGCAGTAGAAAGCTGGCATTTGATATTGTGTGCAGCCATAATGCATTCTATAGGGCCCAACTCCTAGACAGTTTAATATTTGGATTATGCAATATTGTTTCATAAATAAGGAATTATATGATTAAAAAGACATTGTAGAAATATATAGACACAGAAAAAGGCTGTTTCCTTGCATTTGTTTCTCAGAGGTTTAAGTAGGGGTCAGGGATGTTAACCCTGACATTTCTAAGAAACTGAAAATGTTTCTGGATATTCCTCTTAAAATTTTACAAAGTAGCTAGGAGATATGCCAGCCTCATTATTTCATTTATTGCTATAAGCTATAAAGGTCTTTTGTTCCATTTTTTTAATATTTCTTACTAATAGTACATGCACATATTTATATGCTATATAAATTATATACTTTTAGTATTTTTTTTTTTGTCCTAAGGAAATCTTTGGGGCAAGATTGGTTGCCTCACACATGTTATTTTATGGTTTACTTTCTATTAAGAAAGTTACTTTTTGTATAATATCTTTTTCATTTATACAGTTTATTAGTAGCATGCACCAAAGTTCTGTGTTAAATGGCTGTTTTTTAGTTGCTTTTATTTTAAGTCATCTGATTTGACTTTAGTTGTATTTTTGGCAGCACTCATTGCAATAACTACCCATCCAGCTATATACTCTTTTCTTAGAGTTTTGTTTCTGATCGTAGTCCAGCCATCCCAAGCCCCTTATTCATTTCTTTCGTTCTTGTCTAACATCCTTGTTAGAGGTCTCTGTACATTGTGAACAAATATATAACTTTCCATTAAGAAGTTCAGCAATATTACTTATAAAAACACTGAGCTCAGTTGTAACTCTGTGTTACTACATTGACTGTCATATTCTTCAAATTTATTTACTTTTAAACTCTCTGACCTGCTGCTCAAGCAACATTTTACACATGCTGTCCACTCCAAGTTTGTTTAATTTTGTTTATTAAATTTTGATTAATATGGTATGAAATGCATTACTCAAACAGGCCATATCCACAATCACTTTCTGGTTAACTATTGTTTGTGCATTTTTATATCCATTACCTTCATCTGGTACGATCTCCCCTACTAATGATACACTCACAATTGCTTTTAGATACTCCACAGATCTTTCTCTCAGAAGAGACCCCAGGATTTCCCTGAAAACCAGAATCAAACTGATAGGCTGTCAGTCTCCATCCTCATTATTACTCCCCGATACCATCTTCTGTGCACCTCACTTCCAGTAGTGATTAGTGATCCTACTGCTCCCTCATGGTCCTGAAGGATTAATAGATGGAGTCACACTATGTTCATAGGTTACCTGGCACGCAATCCAGGTCATTAATGAGCCCAATTTTCCTTGATGCACATTGTCTAGTTAAGTTACTTGCTTTTGGTCACCCAGTAGGTAAATGAATGGTAAGGGACTCAAATCCTGGTCCACAGGAAGAATTGTGCTAACGGCCCATAGCCATAGTCCTCCCTGCTAACTGACAGACTTTAGATGTATCTCAGTTTGCATTAGTTTAGCATTTTCCTTCAGATCAAGTTTTTTTTCAGTAAATGACTGGATCACACAAATATTTCCAGATACTTCTGCTAGTTGGATCCCTAACTCCTTATCCTTTCCTTTGTAAACACTAAACAAACTTCTCTTTGCTGATAACCCCAGTGATTTAGTGTTTTTCCAACCTGATATCAACATTTTTTAAAGTTGCATTGCAGTAGATGATAGCGGCCTGGATTTCATGCTGTTGTCCATCTTTCCCAGTACCTTCCTTAATGTACAGGCTACTTTGCATTTCCCACCACCCTTCACTGTTGAACGACTGATCCAGCAAAAAAATGATTTTTCACTGGTCCCAGTCAATCACTGTGTGGTTACTTTACTCACATTATGTGCATCTAGACATAAATTAGGAAAGTGAGGAAGGATATCAACCCTGTTAAAGTAGTCTGTTAATTAAAGTGTCTCACTGAGCGGTTAGTCTGCAAGTTTCACTTGTGTCTCCACTCAAAGTCTCTGCTAGCCTTCAATGTCTTCCACTGCACTAAGGTTTGCTTCTCTTAGAAGGTGATCCACAAGACTTAAATATGTTACCAACATATTGCTCCCAAACGTAGCTTATGCAACGTCTTAATCACTGCATGTTGCCAACATAGTGCTCCCAAACTTAGCTTATACAATGTCTTACATCACTGCATGTTACTAGCATATTACTCCCAGACATAACTTATGTAACATGTTATGTCACTGGTTGTTACCAGCATAGTGCCCTTAGAATTAACGTATACAGCATCTGACATCACTGCATGTTACCAACATAGTGCTCCCAGATGTAACTTTTACAATATCTTACATCACTGCATGTTACCAACATAGCACTCCCAAACTTAGCTTATACAACATCTTAGATCACTGCATGTTACCAACATAGCCATCCCAAACTTAGCTTATACAACATCTTACGTCACCACATGTTACCAGCATAGTACTCCCAGACATAACTTATACAACATCTTACATCACTGCATGTTACCAACATAGCACTCCCAAACTTAGCTTATACAACGTCTTACATCACATCATATTACCAGCATATTACTCGCAGACATAACTTATGCAACATGTTATATCACTGGTTGTTACCAGCATAGTGCTCTTAGAATTAACATATACAACATCTGACATCAATGCATGTTATCAACATAGTTCTCCCAGATGTAACTTATACAATATCTTACATTACTGCATTTTACCAGCATAGAGCTCACAAACGTAGCTTATACCACGTTTTACGCCACTGGATGTTACCAACAAATACTCTCAGACATAACTTATACATCTTACATCACTGCATATTACCAACATAGCACTCCCAAGCTTAGCTTATACAACGTCTTGTATCACTGCATGTTACCAACATAGTGCTCCCAGATGTAAGTTATATAATATCTTATATTACTGCATTTTACCAGCATAGAGCTCCCAGATGTAACTTATACAATATCTTACATCACTGCATGTTACCAACATAGTACTCCCAGACATAACTTATACAATATCTTACATCACTGCATGTTACCAACATAGTGCTCCCAAACTTAGCTTATGCAATGTCTTACATCACTGCATGTTATATCGCTCAACGTTTTCTGGAATTCATAAGCTCCAATGCCCTGGATCAATTTATCCACACCCCTACCAGGGGCAACAATATCCAAGATCTAGTCATTACCAACATGAGTGACCGGTGTTCCACACCTGAAGTCAACACCTCATTGGTCCGATCCGACCATAAGCTAATTACCCTAGATATCCACATCCTGCCCCCACCCCCCCATTAAGGAAACCATGGTAAAAAATTTCTCCAAAGCCAACTTCATGTTTCTTAATACAGAAGTGGTGAACTTCATGACACCCATGCAGATGGACGATACAGTTACAACTACTGAATCCTACACAATTGCACTTTATAAGCACTTACATGAGTGCATGGATCGTGCTATCCCAAACAGAACCAAGACGCTATCCTCCAAAAAAAGGAAGCCAATCTGGTGGTCCCCAGCCATAAACAAACTGTACAACAGAAGGAAGAAACTGTTGCAAAAGAGAGTAAAATCCCTTGAGTGGAGGAGCTCCCTGGTAAGCCTCATTAAGAAGCTGCGATCCCTGATAAAATCCTCCAAAGCTAGTTACGAAAACAAAATCACCACTGATTCTAGAGACATCCACAAAGCATTCTATAGCTATGTCAAGAATCTCAATGGCAACACTCAGATCTGCTTTGAGTTACAGCACAATGGCACTAAATATACAGACCCAACTGATATTGCCAACATCCTGGCAGATAGGTTCAGTGCTAACTTTACCCCCCTCTCACCCCCTAAAGAGCCCATCTCTATACCGGAAGAATGCAAAGTTCCTGTAATCACGGTTGCACAGGTAAAAACCACACTCTCCAAAGCCAAGAACACAGCATCCATGGGACCAGACAACATCCCAGGCTGCGTTCTACATGAACTACAGAACGAACTGGCACCCCACCTAAGTACCATGTTCAGTCATAGCCTCACCTTAGGCTTTGTGCCTGCTGAATGGCACACAGCGACGGTTATCTCACTCCACAAGGGGGGAGCCACCACGGACCCCGGGAACTACCGCCCCATTAGCCTGATGAGCCTGGTCTGCAAGGTCATGGAACGTATCATCATGGAACTTATAAACAAAGACATTGGTAATCTCCACACTCTGGACCCCACCCAGTTCGGGTTTGTAAAAGGCAGATCATGTCTCCTAAACCTGATAGATTTCTTTGAAGCAGTCACCAAAGCCGTAGACAAGGGTAAGGTGGTTCACACAGCCTATCTAGATCTTGCCAAGGCTTTTGACACCATTCCCCACACTGGAATTATAGATAAACTCACTAAACAAGATGGGTTACCAACTGGCTCACTGACAGAATGCACTGTGAAAGTAGCAGACTCCAAATCCGACTTCAGACCAGTGACAAGTGGAGTACCACAGGGTTCAGTCCTGGGTCCTCTCCTGTTTGGTATCTACTTCTCTGAAGTACAGGCTAACACAGAAGGCCTTTGGCTAATGAAGTTCGTAGATGACTGCAAACTAGGAGCCATAACTGAAACTCCTAATGATGTGGACATCCTACAAAAGGGCCTCACTGAGACAGATGCCTGGTGTCAAAGTCATGGCCTCAAGCTCAATGCCAAAAAGTGCATTGTCATCCCCTTTGGTAAAAACTCTGTACCCATGAACTACAACATAGGTGGTAGTATACTTAACACCGAAAATGTGATAAGAATCCTTGGGACACAGGTGGACAGTAGTCTCTCCTTTGATAATCACATCGCCACAGTAGTCAGGAAATCCTTCTATGTGGCACACCTCATCACAAAAGGTTTCTCATCCAGAAAAAAAGAGGTCATTGTTCCTTTCTACTCATCACTCATTAGACCCATTATAGAGTACAACGCACCTTTTGGTATGTACCTCACAAGACATCTCCAACAACTGGAAAGGCAGCAGAAATATCTCAGAAAGAGGATTACCGGCCTCAGATAGATGCCCTAAGCAGAGCGTCTCAAAGAACTTAAACTTTACTCCGTTGCATATCGCCTGCTCAGAGGTGATCTCTGCCTAACATACAAAGCTATGTCAAACCCAGAGCTGTTGGACATGCTCCACTTAAAGAAATCCCAATCCCTCCGAGCTACATGCTCTAGGGACCTAAACCTTCTCACCACAATAAACAGAACATGCTGGAGGGATAAATTCCTGTCCCAGAGACTTCCCATACTTTGGAATAAACTACCTATCTATATCAAACAATGCTCCTCATTAGCACTCTTCAAGAAAAATCTTGATGACTGGATGGGAAAAAGGAAATTCACCCCGGGGATCACCTCTGTGGCTGTGCTCGACAGTGGCACAGGAAAAAAATTTTCTTGGGTGGCAAAAGCCAGGGTACCTTTTTGGCTGGACTTGTATAGGCCCCAGGGCCGATAGCCTAGTACCTACCTATGAACCTATGTTGCCAACATAGTGCCCCCAAACTTAGCTTGTACAACGTTTTACATCACTGCATGTTACCGGCATATTACTCTCAGACATAACTTATGCAACATGTTATATCACTGGTTGTTACCAGCATAGTGCTCTTAGAATTAACGTATGCCACATCTGACATCACTGCATGTTATCAACATAGTGCTCCCAGATGTAACTTATACAATATCTTACATTACTGCATTTTGCCAGCATAGAGCTCACAGACTTAGCTTATACGTCTTACGTCACTGCTTGTTACCAACACAGTGCTCTCAGACATAACTTATACAACATCCTACATCACTGCATGTTATCAACATAGCACTCCCAAACATAGCTTATACAATGTCTTATATCACTGCATGTTACCAACATAGTGCTCCCAGATGTAACTTATACAATATCTTACATCACTGCATGTTACCAACATAGCACTCTCAAACTTAGCTTATACAATGTCTTATATCACTGCATGTTTAGTGCTCCCAGATGTAATTTATATAATATCTTATGTCACTGCATTTTACCAACATAGTGCTCCCAGATGTAACTTATACAATATCTTACATCACTGCATGTTACCAACATAGCACCCACAAACTTAGCTTATACAACGTCTTATATCACTGCATGTTACCAACATAGTGCTCCCAGATGTAACTTATACAATATCTTACATTACTGCATGTTACCAACATAGCACTCCCAAACTTAGCTTACACATCTTATATCACTGCATGTTACCAACATAGTGCTCCCAGATGTAACTTATACAATATCTTACATCACTGCATGTTACCAACATAGTGCTCCCAAACTTAGCTTATGCAACGTCTTACATCACTGCATGTTTCCAACATAGTGCTCCCAAAATTAGCTTATACAACATCTTACATTACTGCATGTTACCAGCATATTACTCCCAGACATAACTTATACAACATGTTATATCACTGGTTGTTACCAGCATAGTGCTCTTAGAATTAACATATACAACATCTGACATCACTGCATGTTATCAACATAGTGCTCCCAGATGTAACTTATACAATATCTTACATCACTGCTTTTTACCAGCATAGAGCTCACAAACTTAGCTTATACAAAGCTTTACGCCACTGCATGTTACCAACAAATACTCCCAGATATAACTTATACAACATCCTACACCACTGCATGTTACCAACATAGCAGTCCCAAACTTAGCTTCTACAACGTCTTATATCACTGCATGTTACCAACGTAGTGCTCCCAGATGTAACTTTTGCAATACCTTATATCACTGCATTTTACCAGCATAGAGCTCTCAGACATAAGTTATACAATGTCTTACATCACTGCATGTTACCAACATAGAGCTCCCAGATGTAACTTATACAAAATCTTATATCACTGCATGTTACCAACATAGTACTCCCAAACTTAACATATGCAACGTCTTACATCACAGCATGTTACCAACATAGTGGTCCCAAACTTAGCTTATACAATGTCTTACATCACTGCATGTTACCAACATAGTACTCCCAGACATAACTTATACAACATCTGACATCACTGCATGTTACCTACATAGTACTCCAAGACATAACTTATATGACATCTTGCATCACTGCATGTTACCAGCATAGGGCTCCAAAACATAACTTATTCAACGTCTTACATCACTGCATGTTACCAGCATAGTGCTCCCAGATGTGACTTATATGACGTCTTACATCACTGCATGTTACCAGCATAGCGCTCCCAGATGTAACCTATATGATGTCTTAGATCATTGCATGTTACCAGCATAGTGCTCCCAGAATTAACTTATACAGTGTCTTATATCACTGCATGTTACCAGCATAGTGCTCCCAGATTTAACTTATAAAACATTTTACATCACTGCATGTTACCAGCATAGTGCTCACAGACATAACCTATACAACGTCTTACATCACTGCATGCTACCTACATAGTACTCCCAGACATAACTTATATGACATCTTACATCACTGCATGTTACCAGCATAGCAGTCCCAGACATAACTTATACAACGTCTTACATCACTGCATGTTACCTACATAGTACGCCCAGCCATAACTTATATGATGTCTTACATCACTGCATGTTACCAGCATAGTGCTCCCAGACATAACATACATCTTATATCACTGCATGTTACCTACATAGTACTCCCAGACATAACTTATATGACGTCTTACATCACTGCATGTTACCAGCATAGCTCTCCCAGACATAAATTATACAATGTCTTACATCACTGCATGTTACCAGCATAATGCTCCCAGACTAAACTTATATGGCATCTTACATCACTGTATGTTACTGGCATAGTGCTCCCAGGCATAACTTATGCAACATTTTACATCACTGCATGTTACCGACATAGTACTCCCAGACATAATTTATAAAACATCTTATTTCAATCCATTCATATCAAAGGTAGCACCCAGACCTGTTCAGAACTGGTGGTCAAGGACACCACATATACAAATGCCATGGATATAGCAAACTTGCTGGCTGACAGATTCAGCAAACATTTCACCCCTCTGCCCCCCCCCCATTAGTAAATCAGGACATTCCCACTACCTGCCCCCTTCCCCTTATATCTAGGGATCGGGTCATCACTGCTCTGTCAAAACCAAAAAATACAGCCTCCATGGGGCCTGATAACATCCCAGGCTGTGTCCTACATGAACTCAGGCAGGAACTTGCAGCACCATTAGGCACCCTATTCAATCAAAACCTGAGTGCCGGCTTTGTCTCAGCTGAGTGGAGGACAGCCTCTGTCATCCCTTTACACAAAGGTGGAGCATCCACCGATCCGGGAAATTATAGACCCATCAGCCTAACTAGTCTGATCTGCAAGGCTATAGAGCGGATTATCATGGACCTCATTAACAAGGACATTGGCAACCTCCAAACACTCGATCCAGCACAGTTTGGCATCATCAAGGGGTCATGTCTGTTAAATTTGGTCGACTTTTTTGAGACAGTCACCAAAGCCCTGGATGAGGGGAAAGCAGTGCAGACCTGGTCAATGCCTTCAACACTATTCCCCACTCGGGCATAATAGATATACTCTCTTAACTAGACATAAATCCATATGTTACCAGATGGGTAGCTAACTGGCTCACTGAAAGAACCCACCTAGTCAAAATAGGGGAAGCCACCTCAAGCAGTAGACTCATTTCGAGTGGCGTACCCCAGGGTTTGGTCTTGGGGCCTTTGTTATTTGGGATATACTTTTTTGAGGTGCAGGTCAAAACCAGTGGGCTATGGCTGAGCAAGTTTGTAGATGACTGCAAGCTGGGAGCTGTCATCAATTCCCCTAGTGACGTGGACATCCTCCAAGAGGGTCTCACCCGAACAAATGACTGGTGCCAGAAACATGGCCTCAAGCTGAATACAAAAAATGCATCATCATCCACTTTGGGGGAGAGTGATGTCCTCATAAATTATCACATTAATAACAACGTCCTAAGCATGCAGTCAGTCGTGAGGGATTTGGGCACCCAGATTGACAGCAACCTGACTTTTGACCACCATCCCTGTATTCTTCCCTTATAAGTCCCATTATTGAGTACAACACCCCATTCAGCGTGTACCTCGCAAAGCACATTCAGCAGCTGGAGATACCACAGAGGTTCCTCACCAGGAGATTCCAGGGCCTCATAAATCTACCTTATACAGATAGGATAAAAGCCCTATCCCTCTACTCTGTTTCATACAGACTCCTTAGAGGTGACCTTTGTCTGGCATACAAGGCGATCTCAGATCCTGCCTTGATAGGACTGCTGCATATCCGCAAGTCAAGTTCATAGGTTCATAGGTTCATAGGTAGGTACTAGGCTATTGGCCCTAGGGCCTATATAAGCCTAGCCAAAGGTACTCTGGCTTTCGCCACCCAAGACAATTATTTTCCTGTGCCACTGTCGAGCAGAGCCACAGAAGTGATCCCCGGGGTGAATTTCCTATCTCCCATCCAATCATTAAGATTTTTCTTGAAGAGTGCTAATGAGCTTTGTTTGATATAGATAGGAAGTTGGTTCCAGAGTATGGGAAGTCTCTGGGACAGGAATCTATCCCTCCAGCGTGTTCTGTTTATTGTGGTGATGAGGTTTAGGTCCCTAGAGCGTGTAGCTCTTAGGGATTGGGATTTCTTTAAGTGGAGCATGTCTAAAAGCTCTGGGTTTGACATAGCTTTGTGTGTTAGGCAGAGATTGCCTCTGAGTAGACAATATGCAACGGAGTAAAGCTGCAGTTTTTTGAGACGGTCTGCATAGGGCATCTCTTTGAGGCCGGTAATCCTCTTTGTGAGGTATTTCTGTGGCCTTTCCAGTTGTTGTAGATGTCTTGTGAGGTACATACCAAAAGGGGCATTGTACTCTATAATGGGTCTAATGAGTGACGAGTAGAGGGGAACATTGACCTCTTTTTTCCTGGATGAGAAATCTTTTGTGATGAGGTGTGCCACGTAGGAGGATTTCCTGACTACTATGGCAATGTGATTATCAAAGGAGAGACTACTGTCCAGCTGTGTCCCAAGGTCTCTTATCACACTTACGGTATTAAGTAGACTACCACCTATGTGGTAGTTCATGGGTACTGAGTTTTTACCAAAAGGAATGACAATGCACTTTTTAGCATTGAGCTTGAGACCATGGCTTTGATACCAGGCATCTGTCTCAGCAAGGCCCTTTTGTAGGATGTCCACATCTTTTGGAGTTTTGATTGTGGCTCCTAGTTTGCAATCATCTGCGAACTTCGTTAGCCAAAGACCTTCTGTGTTGGCCTGTACTTCAGAGAAGTAGATACCAAACATGAGAGGACCCAGGACTGAACCCTGTGGTACTCCACTTGTCACTGGTCTGAAGCTGGATTTGGAGTCTGCTACTTTCACAGTGTGGGTTCTGTCAGTGAGCCAGTTGGCAACCCATCTTGTGACATAGGGATTTATACATAGTTTAGTGAGTTTATCTATAATTCCAGAGTGGGGGATGGTGTCAAAAGCATTGGCGAGATCTAGATAGGCTGTGTGAACCACCTTACCCTCATCTACGGCTTTGGTGACTGCTTCAAAGAAGTCTATCAAGTTTAGGAGACAGGATCTGCCTTTTACAAACCCGAACTGGATGGGGTCCTGAGTTTGGAGATTACCAATGTCATTGTTTATAAGTTCCATGATGATACGCTCCATAGCCTTGCAGACCAGGCTCGTTAGGCTAATGGGGCGGTAGTTTCCAGGGTCTGTGGTGGCTCCCCTTTGTGGAGTGGGATAACTGTCGCTGTGCGCCATTCAGTGGGCACATAGCGTGAGGGGAGACTATGATTGAACATGGTACTTAGGTGGGGTGCCAGTTCATTCTGTAGTTCATGTAGAACACAGCCTGGGATGTTGTCAGGTCCCATGGATGCTGTGTTCTTGGCTTTGGGTAGTGTGTTTTGTTACACTATGCAGCCGTGATTACAGGAACTTTGCATTCTTCTGGTATAGAGATGGGCCCTTTAGGGGATGACAGAGGGGTAAAGTTAGCACTGAACCTATCTGCCAGGATGTTGGCAATATCCATTGGTTCTGTATATTTAGTGCCATTGTGCTGTAACAGAGCAGATCTGAGTGTTGCCATTGAGATTCTTGACATAGCTGATTAGAGTCAGTGGCGATTTTGTTTTCATAACTAGCTTTGGAGGATTTTATGAGGGATCTCAGCTTCTTACTGAAGCTGACCAGGGAGTTTCTCCAATCATGGGATTTTACTCTTTTTTGCAACAGTTTCTTTCTTCTGTTGTAGAGTTTGTTTATGGCAGGGGACCACCAGATTGGCTTCCTTTTTTTGGAGGATAGCATCTTGGTTCTGTTAGGGATTGCACAATCCATGCACTCATGTAAGTACTTATAAAGTGCATTTGTGTAGGATTCAGCAGTCATACCTCTATTGTCTGTCAGCATGGGTGTCGTGAAGTTTGCCACTTCTGTCTTAAGAAGCATGAAGTTGGCTTTGGAGAAATTTTTTACTGTGGTTTCCCTAATGGGGGGTGGGGGAAGGATGTGGATGTCTAGGGTGATTAGCTTATGGTCGGATCTGACCAACGAGGAACTGACCTCTGGTGTGGAGCACCAGTTGCCCATGTTGGTAATAACCAGGTCTAGGATATTGCTGCCCCTGGTGGGGGTGTGGATAAGTTGATCTATGGCATTGGAATTTATAAATTCCAGAAAACGTTGAGTACAAGAGTTAGTACATGAGTAGTTTTCCCAGTTAATGGTAGGGTAGTTGAAATCGCCCATTATTAGGGTGTTAGGTTGTACCCTAATATTTTCCAGTGTATTAAGAAATGAGGAGTGGGAATCCTGGGACATGGTGGGGGATCTGTAGCAAGCTACAATTTGGATTGCGGTCTTGCTCAGAGTTACTTGCACTTGGATAATCTCGGATGCATTATGCTGAGCAACTAGACTGGAGGTGTGGATATCCTTAATGAATATGGACACGCCTCAGCCTTTAGTGTTTCAGTCCAGGTTAGGTGGCCGAAAGGTGTGGTATGAATTATAGCCTGGTAATGCAGGGGTACTCTCTGGAGCCTTGAACCAGGTCTCTGTCACTGCACAGATGTCGATGTTCTCCATTTTAAGGAGTGCCTTGAGAGAGTGCATTTTGAGGTTTAGACTTCTAGCATTGAGTAGCAATACCCTCAGATTCTTCTTGCCTGTACCTGTTAGGGTGGTGAATTTGTCATTTGAACCTTGCCTAAAAAAGGCACTATAGGGGTGGCTAGAACCTTAGGCAGTATCCGGAATCCCAGGGGTGACAGGTGCAGGCCATCTCTGGCAAAGCATCGTGGCTTGTCGATCATGTCTTCCCAGGCAGACAGATACTGGATGCCCTTAGAATGACACCAGAAGCTTAGCCAATTGTTGAAGTCAATCATTTTGTCCTTGTACTGTGGTATCATTCTGGGTGATGGCAGGATGCTACTCAGGGCTAGGGTCATACCTGCCTGGGCTACAAGATCAGACAGCTCCTCCATGTCCCTTTTCATGTAGTCCAAGGAGGTACATCTCAGGTCATTCACACCAACATGGACAATGACAGAGTCATATTTGTACTTGTGGAGTGACCTGATTGCATGCGTTATGTGGTAGATCCTGGCACCTGACAGGCAGCTGACAGTAACTTTCTCCTTGTTTAGCCTGGTGAGTGGAACATCAGTGTGCCTGACAATAGAGTCATCTATGGCTAGAGTGTTGGGTACGTTGTTATGACTTATGGGCTGTGGTTGAGTGGCACACTGAGTTTGTGGGCTATGTGTCATTTGGTTTGTGTTGGGGGGTGGAGGTTGCTTGTGTTTTTGCTTTGGAGGTCCCTGTTGCTTGGGCAGGTTCTTACTGAGAGCCTCCGCGAATGTAGGTGTGTGTTTTGTGTTTCTGTGTGTGTGTTTTGGTGGTGTAGGTTTTGAGGGACTATGTGCTGAGTGTGGTGTGGTGCAAGCGTTTACCTTCTCCTCTTGACTGTCTAGTCCAGTCTTGGGTGAAGAGAGCTTTGCTTCCAGTTTGGCTATATAAGTGCATCTCTCACAGGTTGTAGTGTTGGGTGGTAGGAGGAGAGGGTTGTCTGTGTACATGAGGCAATTGCTGCATTGCCCCAAGATGCCCAGATTCATCAGGTAGACAGGATAAAACACCAGGGGCTGACCCTTAGACATGCCTAGATAGGTGCTTATTTGTTAAGTACTAGAAACTGTTTTCCTCTAGACAGTGAGGAAAGTTGAGTGCTGTAGTAATTTTTAGCTTATGTAGTGCTTACAATATGTTCTGAACAAATGCTGAAACAAAAAACTGTCTAGTTCTAAGAAACAAAATTAAGCTAGAAGGCTTCCCCTCCAACACAGAAAAGCTTGGGGGCCTAGAAACCTACAAATAGTCCTGGACACAGAAAATCCATATCCAGGCTAGACTACCCATAGGAAAGGAAGGAAACAAGCTTAGAAAAAAATTTTTTTTTTTTTTTAGTGGAAAGAGAGAAAGGAGTAGCAGAAACTAAGCTGATTGGCCTTCTCAAATGTTCTCCCTGTACTGGGCAGAATGAGGTAATGACACTAGACTGGGAGGAGGGTCCCAGATCAAATTTACACTAGGGGCGGGCAACTGCAAAGCCACCAACTATAAAAACACTATACCAACAGGGAGAGAGGGTGGGAAAAAAACTGCAGAAATGTTTCTCACAGCTGAAAAGCAGCAGTGAGCCTTTAAATGAAAGTTTTAAACAGCTAAAGGAGCCTCTAGAAAAAAGAGTTTAACTGCAACAAGTTATCAGAAACAAACAACCCAACAGATGCTTAATAAAAGTGGACAATTTCCAGTTAATACCTCACACACAGTGAAACTAGCTAGAAAAATGCACAGTACACAAAGTGCTATAAATAACACCCAAATAACCCACACACGCGGCCTCAACCTGGTCTGTGACATCAATAGGACTTGTTGGTGGGACAGATTTGTGTCCCAGAGACTCCCCCATCTATGGAATAGACTCCCTCTACACGTCAAGCAGAGTACCTCTTTACCCCTTTTTAAGAGAAACCTGGGTAACTGGATGGGAAATAGAAAATACATCCATGGGATTCCACCCGTGCCCCTACTGGACAGGGACATCGGGTGCTGATTTGTCTATGCATGGGCTAAACTCTTGGCTAGGCTTATAAGGGCCTCAGGGCCAATAGTCTAGTAACTTCCTATTATCCTAAGATCCTATGTTACCAGCATAGTACTCCCAGACTTAACTTACACAACATCTTACATTTCTCAGCCAGGCAGTTGAGCTGTCTGACTGTGTCACTCTTATTTCTGTTATTTACTGTTCCTCTTCCTTTGAGTACTGTAAGTTTGCACTGTACGATCCATCTTTTCTCATACTACCTTGCAACCACTAGATTATTTTCACATCATTTATTTCTGGATTTAGTTTAAATCCTTTCTTTCTTGCTAGCTCTTCTTTCTTTGCCTTCTCTGTCTCTCTCTCTCTCTTGCTTAATGCACCCCTGCTCTCCTCACTACTCCTGTGATAGGCTAACTAGCTTTTCCTGCTCCCTGATGTCACTTTAGAGTAAACCCCTCCCTCTTTTTTCACTTTGTGTATTTCTAAATTCACCAAATAGTATCTGGATAGTTTTCAGTATTTTATCCTTTATTTCTGCTCCAGTTTCATGTGTATCTGTTTAAGTTGAAATGCATGTGAGTGCTTTTCCTGCTAGATGTTATGGATAATGTTGAATAGATCTATATTTGGCCTTGTGTTAAAAGTGTGTGGTGGCATTTTATCATATCTAGAAGGCATGAGTTTTACCATGTATTTGCACTTCATGTTTTATGCTGCAGTTAGTATGGCTTGGAAATGTCTCAGTTTCAGCTTACATGTAGTTGTCTGTGTGGCATTGCTGTTTTTTGTTATGCTCTTGAGCAGTCAGAATTTACTTTTTTAACTAGGTTTTATTTTTTTTACAGGTTTAAGGTTAGGTGTGGAGCAGGACACCTGGGTGATGATCTCTGAAAATGGAGAAAAACTCTATCGCATGATGTGTGAGCATGGAAACCTTATCAAAGACAGGAAAAGGAAACTGACCACATTTCCTAAATGCTTTGTTGGCAGGTAATTTACAGTCTTCATAATTATGTCACTTACTTAGCTCATCTTGACTTTATTGACTAGGAGCTTCCATTACCTTCATATACCTCACGCCTATGAGATTCATGATTTTAACAGAAGAGCAGCTGCTGGAGAAAACTGATACAGTGTTTCAGCCAGTACAGCTGCATTCTTACATAGCAGTTTGTATTGTTATATTGTGTCATACTGCATTCTGTTGTGATATGTATTGTTTTAGGTTGTTAATACTTCTGACTGATTTTGTTAGTTCTGATATTTCATATTTTATAAGATTTGGTCTTCAGTGGCTTCCTCAAGAAAAATTACTCTTCTCATATTTCTTTATATTATTGTTTTGTTAGCATCCTAGTGTCAATAAAAAACAAAATGCCGGTGGCTGTTTTTTATGTCTGGACATTAAATTGATGACTATTATTGTTTCTTCTGACAGGGGCAAAACGAGAGTTGTTCCCATACTTCTTCATTAGGTTAAGTGCTTTTTGTCACATGACACAGCCATGCTTTCACTCGTGGAACTTTAAAGTACAGTAACACTGTGTTACATCCTTTCAGAACCCACCACTGTCAGAATCTAAAGCAGCTAGGATGGCTTGAATTACAAAATCAGCTTTAATTCAACCAACTTAGCATTGCCCACAAAATCCTTAACCAGCCTAATAACACTCCAGTACTCATAGACCTCATTAACCCCTATAAAAATGTCAGTACCTTACGTTCATCAAATAAACTCCTAGTTAGCATCAGTAAGTCTTATAACAAGGCAGGTGACTCTCTGTTCTCAAACACACCTGGGAAAAACTGGAACCTTCTGCCTAGTCAACTCACTTCCCTTCCTTCCTTGTCCCACTTCTAACAAAAACTTAAAACTTTCCTTAATTCTCACTGGCTGTGTTCATGTACTAACCCTGACTAATCTATCACTATCACTAAATCCTTTTTAACTTTACTCCCACCACTGTAATACATTTTCTGTGATTCTGTAATTGCAAATGAAATAGTGAAGTTTGAAAATGTTACTTACCACTAAATGTAAACATCTTGTTCTTATTTTGTAAATAGTTTTATGAAATGTACTGCTGTATATGTACAAAAATTGCTTTATGTTTGTTTTATTGTAACCTTAAAAATTCTTGTATGTATGTATCTGTCTTGGAGCTTTTCTCCTTGGGCCTCTACTGAAAATGGACATATATCCAGTTGGACTAGCCTGGTCAACAAATGTAAAATAAATAAAATAAAATAAAACATTATCACCACTGTGGATGTTAAATATAATGCAGTGTTTTACCAGGTTTAACTTATTAAATACCTACTTCGTATTTCTCTTTCCCATTAGTGAGTTTGTGGCTTGGTTGATGGAGATTGGAGAGACACACAAGCCTGAAGAGGGTGTTCACCTCGGCCAGGCTCTTCTGGAAAATGGAATCATCCATCATGGTGAGTTGGTGGGCACTTTGCTGCAGCGTGGCCATATATGCTACATGTGGGATAAATGTACTTTTGTGCTGAGCATTTTGGATATTATCAGGAACATATATGTCGCTTGCTTGAAGAGTACTGTCATGAAGAAATGTGCTTAGAACTCTCAGATGTTATTCTTGGTTGTTTATCATATGCACCCGCAAAACAAGCCATGCACATTGGTTAAATTGACATAACAATTGGTCTGCTCCTTTCCCAGAATCACTTTTAGCATCTATAAAGCAGAACAAAAATGTAGGTTCATGAATGGTTTTACATGCAATACAGCATGATTTAATGTAACATTATACAACACCTTAGCACCTGTCAGACCTTGTGTCACATGTACAGTGCTAATCCTCAGAGCTTACAGATGTTTTGGATGAGCTGTAAAATACCATGTACATTGCTTATGTTACAGAGGGTACTTCCCATTAGGAACTCTCCACTAGTCCTCATGTACATTTATATGATTTTACTGCTTATACCATTGCAGTGTGCTGGTTTAGCTTTATTTTAATTAACACATTAATGGGCCAGTGACTAACTGCTTGGGCTGTCCTGCTGTCCTTCTGGCCATCACTGAGTCAGTACTCTTTGACCAGCATGAGTCCAGCTACTAGAAGGTGAGTGCTGTACATGACGTTTACTGACTGATTTGGTACCATATTTTGAGTTGCATTTTCTGACTGGATTACTACCTACTCAGATGCCAAAGGTAAATGTGAGATTTTAGGGGATAACCCATACTCACAATCAGTCGATTGACTGTTTAATTTCCAAAATAAAGGTTCTTTATTTTGAGATGTTAGTGTGTTCTTCTACTTCGTATCATATTAGTGTTTCAGATACATAATCATAGTTTTCTGCAACAAAAAGGAAAATGAAAATACTTCTTGCCTGAAATGTGACTCATTTGCTACGTTTTTACATAGTATATAATTCCCCTAATATTAAAGTTCTGACAAAAACTGCGGTGGTGGTGCTGCGGTAGCATTGTCACCTCACAGTAAGACGTTGTCCCGTTCGATTCTCAGCTATTGCATCTTCTGTGTGGAGACATGCGTGAATGGGCGTACCTTCATTGAAGGTTGTGCATCAGAGCTGGCAACTCGGCACGTAAAAATCTACTGCCAATCATTAGTGGACCGGAGTTCCACTGTGGTGACCCCTAACCGGGAAAAGCCGAAAGACACAACAACAACATTAAAGTTCTGACAAAAGAGGAGCAGGTGATAACCTAATAATACCTCAGACTGGTATTCAGGATAGCAGGCATATGATTACTTTCTTTAATGAAAACATTTTACATTAAAAATTACTAAGTTAAATGTAAAGATCTTTTGTGTTAAATAGTTTTGCTTTTTGCTTCGTTGGTTGTCTTCTGCTTTTAATGAAGCAGTGTAATTCAGGGTAATTTCATTTAATCAAAAAAAGCATAACTTCTTAAACTTCTGTAATACTCAAATGCATGTCATAGGTCATCTATTTTTGAGTCAAGTATGGCCTGTTACCTCATGCCAACTAGTTGTTTAGTACTGAGTAATTGTATATGAACGACTCAGCCATAAGGAATTTATTCTTAAATGAGAATCATTTTTTACTGCACAAAGGCGGAGATACTGTATTTACAAAATGCAGGAATAATGTTGCCACAGACCTGATTTTTTTTGGTACTGCTTAAAGGATACTTTAGTAGTTTTTACAGTACAGGAGTGAAAGTTGCCTTGCAAGAGAAGTTTCATGTAGTTCTGTGCTACTGATTCATTCTCTGTGAAAAAATACTGTTTGCTTTATTTCTGCCACAGAACGATTGTCTTTCTGAAGCCACTCCTGATTTGGCATCTGAAATTTTCAACCATATCTTTTTTGCAGGCTGTTCTCGAAGCCACCATCAGAAAGAATTGACCTAAATGATATCTTGTAGCTGGTGTACATTGCCTTTTCTGAAGGTGCACCTAGCCAGATGGGAATGCAGTTCAGTAAGCAATGATCAGCACATGAAATGCTAGTCTTGTTTCATAAGCAATCGTTAGCTAAGAAACCCTAGAGATAACAGACGTTTTATATGTGGTCCAAATCTGACTGTGAACACATTATACCAAGAATCTGGGGCACCTTACAATTTGCTAATAGTTGTGAGAATTGTTACATTTATGCTAGGGCATTCTTTTTGTAGTATAGTTTACTGTTTATATTTTGTTATAATGCTGTGAGTTCTCCTTTTTCATCACCCTGGAAGGCTTAAATTTCATTTACCATTGACTTTTTCTTCTGTAGACTTTCTTCTCCTTTGTGTCTGATTCACTGACATTATAGGTTCATAGGTTCATAGTTTCATACTAGGCTATCTGCCCTAGGGCATTTATAAGCCTAGCCAGAATGTGTTTGGCTTTCGCCACCCATTTTAAATTAATTTTGCTATGCCCTTTTTAAAGGTTAGTATACTGTGCCTCTGTCTAACAGTGACACAGAAGTGATACCCGGGGTAAACCTAAGATCTCCCATCCACTCATCAAGATTCCTCTTGAAGAGAGTCAATGAGGGACTCTGCTTAACCTGGACTGGGATTTTATTCCAGAGTGAAGGGAGCCTCTGGGTTATGAATCTGTCCCTCCAGCATGTCCTATTTATTTCAGTGCTGAGGTTCAAGTCTCTCAAGTGCGTAGAGTTTAACTTTATAAGTTTACAACGTTTTCATCCTTGCTGAGACAGTCTTGGACCTTTACAGGGAGGCTGGCCTCACCATTTGAGATCTAATGATATCAACCCTTCAGCAACTCTACGTGTAACACCAGTCCTCTAATTATAACTCATAGACATTTCTTGACTCGCTAATTTCTTATTATTTTCTTTAGACATTTGTACATAAATTATCTCTTATATTCAGTTTTTACCAGGCCAATCAGACCCTGTTTCCACATTGTACTGAAATGTTCCACGGTATTAGGATACTAAATATCCCCAGATGTGCACTTGTAAAGATATGTGAAGGAATGAGTACAGTATTCTACACATTTGACTCTGACATGGACATTCCTTTCAAACGATGTTCATTACATTTCCAAATTCTCACACATCAACCTAATCACTAGAGAAAGAGAGATGATTTATGGATCCTGCTCAAATACGTTAGGTTATTCACTGACCTTAGACCTTAACCCTAAAGGAAACAGTTGTAAAAATCTTCTGAATATTCACCAAGTTTTTTCTTACAATCATTTTTGGTAAAATTGTGAGTAATTACTTGTGTTTCAGTGATGGCCTATGTGCTGCATATGGTATCACACTGGTAGCTTTTTTAATGGTGCTACATGGGCAGACCATTTATTTCTAAATGATTGAGTGATCTCTGTATCTGCACTGCGTCACAGTGTTAGACCTTATGTACAATATACTTATGTGCGAATTAGGTTAGCAATCTTATTCATGTGAGGGTGTTCTTTTGTATATCATCCATGTACTAACAACAAAGTTAGTGCATATTAACATATATTTTTAATATTCATGTCACTGTGCTGTCACTGAATCATAGTTTGCTTTTTTGTACACCATGTCTGTGAATCTTAACCTAAGAGTTTTACTCATTTAATAAAATTTCCCATTTCTGGGAAAGTTAACTGTTCACAACTAATTGTATCTATCATTTATTGCTTGACTTGGCATTTAAAGTCTTTCAGGTTAAAGACTGTTCCTACGTGGAGACGGATGGTATTCCAGCTATATTCACACTAAATTGCCGATAACATACCATCCCACGCCAGTTAAGAATATTGATTTATTTAACAAATATAAAAACACAAGCGATCCTCTGATGGAGGTATACATTTTTGTTTGTAGACAAAGCTTCATCACATTATTATAACAACATAATCCAGTGTATAGTAAATTCAGATGGATCAAAGCAAAATAATTAAAAAAGAATATGTATAGCTGCATTTGCATGTATGTCTGTAGATACTTTTATGTGTGTATGTATGTATGTATGTGTATGTATATATATATATATATATATATATATATATATATATATATATATATATATATATATATATATATATATATATATATATCTTTGATGTCACCAAATAAAGGGCTTAAATCAGTGTAAGTAATTGTATATTTCTGCACAAGGTCTGAAAATGATGCTTTTTTTTGTAAACGGTATAACTGAAACTGTCACTGTATGTGGAGTAATGTTTGTTTATATGAGTAGCGTTTCTGTTAAGTTGTACTTGTTTCTTTAAGAACAGAAAGTTACTTGGCTATATTAGTGAGAGCAACTTTAATTACTGCGATAGGAAATGTAACATCTGTTTATTTATTTATTTAACATTTATTTGCCGGGAGAGTCTGACTGGGACAGAGCCCATTTTCAGCGGAGACACGGGGAGAAATGCTTCTGAAATGTGGGTGGAAACCAGAGCTTTCAGAGGAAACCCACTAAAATGCAGGGAGGGCATGCAGACTCTGCACAGAAGGCACTCCAGCCAAGGATTGAAATTAAGAACATCTTGCTGTGAGGTGACAACACTAACTGCTGCACCACTGCGCCACCCAAACATAAAAAGTTGGCTGAAGGAAACCCAACCAGAAAGTGCTTTCCTTTGTTCAAGGGTCTTAGGGTCCAGTGCAGTGGTTCTACGACAGAAAAGGAACCACAGTGACCAAAGACTCAGAGGGAGAAACTGGAAAACTGGTAATTATTCCTAACAGAGAAATCCATGGAGACCTACAGACAGATCATGTTCCCCAGCAGTATAATACGGAGTCAAAGGTACTTGCTATGCTTTCAGTTAAACCACAAGTTTGGTTTTACTTGGAAGAACCTTACTTTTATTTCATTTGTATATAACTGCAGACTGTGGGTAGCATCTTCCTTAATTTTTCACACGGACTGTTTGGGGTTACTGTGGCATAAATTATTAATGCCAGACACCTGGAACTACACCTGTCACTGCCAATGTGAGTACAATTTCCCTAAAAAAGAGAAGAAGGAAGCGTGGCAGTCTTGTGTTGTGTATTGTGAATATTTTAGAGGACACTTCTCTGTGGTGTTGATACATGTGCCAGGATGACCATCATAGAACAGCTATTACAGACCATAGTGCCTGCACCTGAAATGCTGGTCATAGTAGCTAAGTCAATGTCTATCCCAAGGGAAGTACCACTGTTAAAAAAGTTGACCTAGAAGGAGGACCTTGAGGTGTATCTTAATACCTTTGAGAATTATGTCCAACAGGGTGGATGAGTCTGAGGTGACTGGTCCAGGATTTTAACCTTTGACTGCCTTCATGTGCTTGGAGGGAAAAGATTACCAGAATTATGATAAAGACAAAAAAAAAAAAACATTACTTGCCAGAGATGGTGTTTCCTAAGAGACAAAACTGAAAAAATGCCATAGCTGGACATTTTCTCATAGTAAAACAGTAAGGTCACAGTTAGCATATTATTCATTTATGGTTAGATTCTTAGGGTCAGAATAATAAGATCAGAATGATAGAAATGACAGTGACTAACAAATTAAAAAAAACTTTAGCTACTACTGTAAGAAAATAGGTGTCTCAAAATGACCCTGAAGACTCAAAAGGCTTTAGTGCACTAGTAGCCAGACTGTTCTATCATAAAACTATGTATAGAGCTGAGCACTCTGGATCTGTAGGAAAACCTGTGCCAAATATTGATAACAAACAAAAAGTATGTATTGGTTGTAAAAATACTTTGTTTTATATGTAAGAACAAGTGTCATATAGCTAGATTTTCTACTAGTAATAACAACATTGTTACAGATATAAAAACTACAATCTATGAAAAGTATATTGCTAGTGATATTATGCTTTTTTTTAATAATATCTGCTACAATGGCTGAGAATGCATTATATTACTATGCAGTTGCCTAGTTAATTATATTCAGTGTTTTACTTGATGTCAGAGAATTTCAATAACTGTTTATCTTAAACACTTAAACAGTATGGTAACATTTGTAAAGGAGCAGTATGTCTGTAAGAAGAGAACTATTATTACCAAAGTAGTAGTAGTATGCATCCATAGTGCTAAGGAAAAAGAATCCTATTACTCTTATAGAAATACAAACTGGGGTTAAGAAGGTAATTTGCCCTATTTCTGTCATTCCAGATTTAACACTTGAAATCATACCAGGGAACTATATCCTCACTTTAAAGAGTCATGGAGGCAGTGTAAAGAAAGTCTTTTTTTTGATAAACCAACTTTTCAGTGGTGGGAGAACCAACAAATGAATAAGCCTATAGATGTGGTTCTATCTAACCTCGAAACAGGAAGAGGGAACAATCACAAGACACGTTTATTAGAGTATATACAGCCAATAAAGACTAAGGCACAGTCTTAGAAATCCTTAAAGATACAACAATCTGGCTAAGGATACAAAGATAGGAAAATCTATATGAGTTAAAGAGATATGCCCCTGACAATGCAGTTTCCAAGAACAGAACCAATCAAAGGAAAGGACTTACTCTAAGATATTGCAGACAAAAATGTTGCAAAGCAGGGAGTTGAATTGACTAGCAGAACTAAACAGAAGGGAATACTTTGTGAAAGGGTTTATTCTAAGGAAATTAAATTATGAAGCATGAAAAATGCACAACTTCAGCCGAATTCTAAGACTTTTGTCAAGCTAAATAAGAAAGCCACATAAATGGAGAATTCTAAGCAACAGATAGGTTCTGAGAAGTAGAACTGTAACAATAAGAAAGACTCCACCAAAGTAGTTAAAGAGAGAGAGAGAGAGAGAGAGAGAGAGGCAGTGCCTGAATCAGAGTTTTAACACCATTTCTGTCGATGTAGGACAGAAACCTGAAATAAGGGAAGACTCTAAGTAACAGGTATCTAAAAACTAAGAAAAGAAAAAAAGAAAAACATTTAGATAAATCTATTGCAGAGGGAGAACAACCTAAAGAAAATAAACAAATTGAGAGTGTGATGCTCATTTACCCTGCAAAAGAAGGAGAGCAACACATAGAAAAAAAAAGAAAAAGAAGGTAGTGTGTACCAAAGTTCAAAGTAACATTGAACACATAGCCCTCATGATTTTCCTGCTGAGCCAAAATACAGCAACTATAAGCAAAAAGTAGAGGGCTGTATGTGTCTGACTCATAAACAAGTGAACCAGAAAAAATAGGTAATGTAGATAGAACAACTGACACTAAATTAATACTGGTGTCAGGAACAATAGATCCCAGTATCTGTTTTGATGTTGAGAAGGAGGCATTGCCTTCTAGCTCATTCCAAGCTGATGTTAAAGAATCTCATAGATGATTGACTTACAGGTAATCTGCTTAAGCTTTAAAAAGCCACAGTGGGAGGATGATACCCATGGACAATGTACAGGATTGCCATGTCCATCGTTCCAATTTTAATTAGGCCACATTATAGTTAACGTTTCTTACAGCACTTTAAATGCACACATTATATTTAAATGTATTTTCTTTACATTGCCTTGAATAATCATGACTGTCCTGACTATCATTCTGACTCTAAGATCTGTATTCTATTCTCTATTCACTGCCTTGATGGCCTGGACTAGTGCACCATTCCAATGAACAAATGGAAATAAATGCATAAATACATAAATAAATGAATGAATAAACAAATGAATGAGTGAATCAATCACTTTATCAATCACTTTTTTGTCTTTGGGATGTAAGAGAAAACTGAAACCATAGGTGAAAACACATGCAGACACAGACATGGCATGCAATTCATAGCACATGTTAATTTATCAAAATGCACAGACATCAACACTCAGGTGATCAATGTAGCATTTTAAAATCAGCATACAAAGAAAATGTAAAAATTAGGAAAAAAAGATTGCTATAGGAAACTAAACCTGTACTGTGATCTGATCACCACAAAAACGTCCACACTTTCAGACATAATTTGTGTAAATATTGGTAGTGCTATGGAAAGGGTTTTTCTAGGGTAAGTTACATGGTTAGAGGTAGCATGCATTATTAAGGTGGGACTGGAAGAAACTTGAAGAATCCAGTCTTGGTGAGGCCAAGAAGTGTTCTCTCTATATACACAATTTCAGTCACTCTTTGAGTGTTAGCCTCTCTGGGGGCAGACAGAGAAGTGGTAATATCATAAGTAAAGCACGCTTTGGGAATTTAAGTAGTCACTGGTTACCAGCTTTCTAAACAGGACACTTGCTTTCCTTGGGTGAGAAATGAATGACTCCTTCTCATTAGTGTCACCAAGCAGCAAAAATTCCTATTATTTTTGTGGATTAACCCCAGCTGGAGCATCTTTTCGTATCATATATCCTCTATCCCCGCCATAAAGACCATAAGCATTATGGACATCCAAGAACAAGGTGCCTGAATTATGGGCATTCACAGCACAGATATTTCCCTACAGTCCATTAACAATTTGACTATAAAAGCTTTTGCTGAAGCGTGATTAGCAGAATTGCAAAGGACTATCCCCTTCCTTGACCAGACCCAGGAACTTCCACATTTGGTGTAGTCACCCAAAAGAAAGAAAGAGGGAGACATCTCCTGGTGGCCCTTAAAACTGACTTGAAAGAGAAAAAGGATTACAACCATTCAAAAAAGATCACTCTTCCTTGTGTTATGATAAATACAACAAAATTTTCTCCTCTGACACCCCATCTCCTTAGACCTGCTTCAGAGGACATCTTTCTTTGGAGAAACTCTTTATGTAATGACAGAGCAGTTTAGGTGCACTGGAGTGTAAATGTACTTGCAACAACCTAAAAAGGGTACTGTACTTTGCTGGGAAAAGAACAAACTTAGCCAGTATATATTGTCTTGTAGAAGAGACTTTTTAAAGTTAACTTAGAATGCTTCAAAAGAGCTGATATATCAATAATCAAGCCAAGAACTGTGGATTTGGAGACTTGCATAATCAGATAATTAATAATCAACAACATAGTCTATGGTAAAAGAAAAATCAAATAAGAAGCTTGTAAATAAGAGAGGCAGAGCTGACCTGACTAGAAGCTGTGAATATTTGCAGAACAAATTAAATCACAGTTACAGGGGTAAAAGAATTAAATGAAAAAAATTGAAGTGTATGAGATAAAAATGTGAGTCAAATAAGAAACAATAAAATGAGAATGTTTTGTGATACTAATGGAGAGAAGAAAGCCATAAGGTACATAACAATTATGATGCTTGGAATTCAAGCTTTGTATGCTAGATGTGGCTGTAAACATGAGAAGAGGCACTATCATGTTTTTAATCGGTTCTGTAGAGTCTGCATTCAAAAGAGTCATATTACAAAGATATGTAAAAAAAATGTGTGTTCAGAAGAATCTGTGTTGTTAAACAGAAATATGAAATGAGCTGTTTGTTGCTATATTAATGTAAAAAAAGAGTTGCTGCACCATTTCTGACAGCACACTAGAAACAGTAATAGAGAAGTGCAAGAATTAATGAACAAATTCATGAATTTAAATTAAACAGAATTACAGAGTGCATTATTTTGTCTGAAGGAATTCTGAAGCATTGGAGTTAATAGGTAGAGAAAGCAGAACTGTATATGCACTTTCTTTACATATTCATTGGGCCAATTAAGGCCATTGTGTCAGGACTACTGAGATGTGAGTATGTAAATAAGTATAACATACGCTTTCAAATCATGCTACTTAGAAGCGTTCATTCTCCTAATGCTGTGAAACATAAAAGGGTGCAATTCATTAACAATGTGGACGCAAACAGAGAATGTGGTCTGTCACATGTTCAGGAAGAGCTTACAAAGGTTGCAGGAGAATATCATATTCAAATAAATATGCACATAAATCCTGCTACAAGGAATGCATTTCCCATGGAAAGCACCAGTAGCACCATGGAATGGAACACAACGTGGACTGAGCTGAATGGAAAGCATAGGTGTCCTTATGAAGAACTCAGAGATTGTGAAACTAATGAATATTAAGATTACTGTTGCTAAGCAAGACAAGATTCGCATAATTACTAAGTCATAAAATCTTTTGAAGTGCTGAAGAGAGAACACTACCATTGCTTACTGGTGAATATGTGATGTCTGCAATGCCAGATGTTGCCTTCTATCCAGTATTCACAAACCACTGATTCCAGAATATAAAGTGTGATGAAGAACTCAGCAAATTCTCTAGATTTAATATTCCATGAGAAACTATGAGGTTCTTTAGACTTCAGTCTGATATTTCCTCAGTACTAGAAGCATTTAAAATGCTTATTTGCACAAGTAATTGAAGTCTTGTAAGCTGTTGTCAACATACTTAATGATCCCGTAGTCCGAGATCAGAGCATAAAGTAACTGATACATGATATAGTCTTATGTCTTTCGGCTTTTCCTGGTTAGGAGTCGCCACAGCAGAAATCAAGTCCACTAATGATTGGTAGTGAATTTTTACAGTGCCGAGTTGCCAGCCCGATGTCCAACCTTCAAAGAAGGCACACCCATTCATGCATGCACCTACCTGCATGTCTGTAGATGTCACTTGACCACGGGGATAGTAAGACAGAGTAATTTCAAGCTAAATAGGAGCAAATATTAAAGTAAATTGACAAGTCTGAAGTACATGTATCACATTCTGATGTCAGCATGGCTGAGGTCTATTGCAGAGAAAGCCGGAAAAGTTTTGTGAATGACAAAGCCAGAAGACATG
>NC_056732.1:1001269533-1001312033 GCF_019279795.1 Protopterus annectens | reverse complement strand
TGAGGGCAAAATAGTTCACATTGTGTACCTTGACCTGGCCAAGGCATTTGACACAATCCTCTCCTTGGGCATTATTGACAAACTTAAGAGTTTAGGTCCAAACCCTTCTGTCACTGGCTGGATAGCCAGCTGGCTGACAGACAGGACCCAGGAATTACAACCGGGGAGTCCACTTCTACAAAGAGGCCAGTCACAAGCATAGGGAGCGGTCCTGTGACCGCTCCTTTTTGGCATTTACTTCTCTGAAGTCAAGACCAATGTCAGTGGTCTCTGGCTGACTAAATTTGCAAATGATTGCAAATTAGGAGCTGTCACTGCATTACCCATCGACACAAATGTTCTCCAGGAAGAGCTGACACAGACAAACAAATGTTGCCATAGCCATGGACTAAAACTAAATGCCAAAAATATGCATAATAGTATCCTTCAGGAAGTTATCCACCCGTGGAAACTGTCATACTGACAGCTCAACCCTAAGAGATAAACTAGTAGTCAGAGGCTTGGGGTCACACACAGACAGTAATCTGTCCTTTGACCATCATGTGTCTACAGTAGTAAGGAAATCATTCAATGTTGTACAACTTATAAACAAAGGTATGACATCTAGGTCCAAGGAAGTCATTGTTCTACTGTATTCAGCATTCATCAGACCTGTCATTGAGTTCAATGCCCCCTTTGGTATGTATCTAACCAGGCATTTGCAAAAACTGTAATGTCCACAGAGGTTCCTTATTAAAAGAATACAGGGCATATGTAACATGTCCGGTATAGACCTCCTCAAGGCTCTATCCCTGTATTCTGTCTGCTACAGGCTGCTGAGGGGACAGGGCATTGTCAGATCCCACTCTGATGGAGCTCCTGCATATCTGCAAAACAAACAGCACCAGAATTACCAGTTCTAAAGATTTGAAACCTCACCTGTGATATAAATAGGACCTGCTGGAGAGACAGGTATGTATCTCAGAGACTACCCCTTCTCTGGATCAGGCTCCCCATCCATGTGAAGCAGAGCTTCTTCCTAACCCAATTCAAGTGCAACTTGGACAGTTGTATGAGAAACAGGAAATTCATCCCTGGTTTGCCACCTCTGTCTCTAATGGACACAGGCAGCCTGTACATTTTTTTTATTTTTCTTTGCTATCATGTCTCAGGCACAGTCAGGCAGGAAGTGGCACTGTAGATTCCTAAATCACCTCCTCCTACACACGTGCTGCTCCTGCACACCCTTTAGAAGGTTATAATTAGATGTCCATGGTAATGGCACCATTTTTAAATTCCCTTCCCTGTAGGCTCTGTGTGCTTGCCTGTAAGTGTTTATGTTTTTGGTTATGGTTCCTGTGAAATCCATTAACACTGCATTATGTGTTTGTATGAGTTACCATTGTAATATTATGTAGATTAAGCATCTGCTATATCCATTTTTATCTCCGCTACACATATTTTAACAATTAGTAACTTGAACTGTGTTACCGTGGTGCTACTGTTACCTTATGTGTAATTGGTTGAAGAAAGCATTATAATTGCTACTGATATTATCACTGTGTACATGCTGCAGCTTTATTTATTTAGATAAGCTATTTTTTACTGAACTTTATACCCATGTTGGTTAAGTGTACTGCTTTTGGTTGTAGTGTACTCATTTCAGTGCTATGAGCTACATAATTAGTTTTGATAGGAGTGTGAAGGTGCATGTCATCCGCACTGTTTAAATCGGTGTCTGCTTGTGATACATACCCATTCATTTCAGTGCTATCAGCTACATAAATAGTTTTGATAGGAGTGTGAAGGTGCATGTCATCCGCACTGTTTAAATCTGTGTCTGCTTGTGATACATACCCTTCCTTTCCTTTTGATCACTTTGGTGTACTTTTATTCTGCTCTTGTGCTTAAACATTGTGTATTACCCTATTATCTACTTCCTGAGTTCCCTGCTCTACACCAGTGTTTGTTTTTATGCTAAATTTTTTTTCTTTGCAGTTTGGACAGTCATCTGCCTTAAGCTGGCTCCCCCTTCCATCCGTCTGCGGTCTCCCATCCACTTTTGGAACTAACCCTTTGAAACTGTTATTTTCCTACTTCCTGCCTTTGAGGACAGCCTCTCCGAGTGATTCCAACTTGTAGGTGTTTACAAAGCCAATTACTGTACTTCCTGAATTGTTTTTTTTTTCAAGAATTTCTTGGTACTGGCTTCACACTTGCACGGACCTTTTTTATTTTTTTTTACAGGCTCCTATATTGTGTTTCCATATCTAGGCCACTAGACGGCAGTGTGTCCACATGTAAACCAACCCTCTACGTCCCCACAATTTGTTGAGACCTTATTTTAACTAAATCCAAAGATTATATTACTCTTACTGTTTCTGCATTTCCTGGTCTGGTGTTTTTATTTTCGCTCACTAGCCTGGTCAGCTCTGTCTGCACTAGAACTTAATCTCACTTCATAGCTTTTGTGTCCCTTTGTATTTATTTATATTTATACTTTTATTTTTCTATTTTGCCTGCTTAATATAGCTGCTTACTTACCTTTACTCTCAGGCCCAGAAGTGCTACAGATTGTTTTTAGTTTTCTTTGATATCCTGTCTCGGGCTAGCCCTTCTCCATTCGCTCTGGCTATGCTCAGGCTCTCCACTCCCCTACCCCACCCCCATTCCTACCCACCCCCATTACAGTTTCCTTTATACCTACCACTCCCTCCCCTTCCTTCTCCCACCAACCACTCACTACCAATTTCCTGTCAAAACCAATCCCACTGCCTACATCCACCATACCTAGTCTACCAGACTTCCTTCCCTTCTTTATTTCACCCACCCTATGACCCCACTACCTACATCCTAATATGTTACACCTTCTCATTTCCACTACACTCCTCCTATTTCTCTCTACTGTTACCTCCTATCACTCCCACCTTCCATACCCACACTTATACTCTCCTACCTCCTATAACTGTAACACTCATCCAACAACTTCCTCCTTTTTTACCTCCCCTATGCTCTTTAACCTCTCTACCACGTCTTCATAAGCTACCCCAACTTCATACCTTCCCACCTTCCTGCAATTCTAAGCTTAAGCTGTACAAACTTCACTTACCTACTACTACACTCTCTCTCCTAACAAAAAATGTACTAATCTCTGGAGACATCCATCCCAACCCTGGCCCCTCTCCCACTTTCTACAGCCACACACCCTTGAAACCTACAGCTACCCCCCCATTCACAAACTTCCTACCATCCACAGCCTCAAACTCCAAATTCATACTTACACAAGCACCTGTCTATTTTCTCAGTAAATATCCAGAGTCTAACTAATAAAATCACTGAGCTACACACCTAGATAGTCCATTCTACTCCACATATCCTCTCCTTATCTGAAACTTGGCTCATGCCACATATCACTAACAATGAAATACTCCCTCCTGGCTATAATATCTTTCGCTCTGACAGACTCCCAGAAAAAGGAGGTGGTGTCACCATCATCTACTCCAATAGCCTCAACCTCACACCGTTCACCACACCTATCCGTGACTTCCACCCAGCTGAACTTCTCATCCTAAACTGCCACCTTAATCCACATAGGAAACTTGCTGTTGGCTCCATCCTTATCCCCCCAGGAAATAATCTAGCCATCCTTGAAAATATTGTATCCTGGTTTTCCCATAATATACCCTATGAAACCATCATCTTAGGTGATGTTAACTTAGATTAGTCCAAACTCACAACCGACTCTCCGCAACTCAGTATCAACCTCCATGACTTCTATCAAATGATATCCTCCCCCACCCCCCTCCACAAACAGTTGTCATCCAGCTCCATTATTGACTGGATTCTCACAAACTCCCCCCCCCATACCATAACCCCACTATCTTACCCGACTCCCTTAGTGATCACCTCTCCATCTCTGTGCTAAGACACTCCTCCCAACCTCCCAAACCTGACCTTTATAAAGAATGCCATAAACTCTCCAATTTTAGCATCTCCCAATTTAACTCCATTCTTACCAACACTGACTGGTCCTTCCTTAAATAAATCCCTCTCAATGACGCAGTTAGTATGTTCAATACCATCTTCCTGAATATCCTAAACTCCCTTGCTGCATGAAGGAAAATTAGGATTAAATGAAATTACGCTTCCTGGCTTTCCAAGGATACCAGATCCCTCATGCACAGATGGGATAGTGCCTGGAAAGCATGGTAAAAACAAATGAACTTCCCCTCCTACATAAATATAGACATCTAAGGAATCTTAAAAAGAAACAAACCAGCAAAGACAAAAAGTCTTATTACATCTCTACTCAACTTAATTGCAAATCCAATCCTCAGAGGTTTTGGTCATCTCTTAACACACTTCTTTCCCCTGGCTGTCCCTCAGCCCCATGCCCTTATCCCAATACATCCCCCCAAGAAACCGCTACCCTACTCAATAAACACTTTATTGACACAATCCAAACTCTCATGCCTTCCATCTGCAGCACAACCTCTTTACCAACCCCCCTAGTCCTCCTAACATAATTATATTCTCCTTTCACCCTATCTGTACTCCATACATCGGATCTCATCTTCTAAAGCTCAAACCTTGCTCAACCTCCACTGACAACCTACCTCCTACCTTCCTCAAAGTTGCTGCTGAATCCATTGCCTATCCTATATCCATACTAATCAACAGATCAGTTCTAGAATCTACTGTTCCTACCCTATGGAAATCTTTCTTCACTATTCCCCTACATAAAGGTGGCAACTCTACAGATCCATCTAACTACTGACCCATTGCTATCCTATCCCCACTCTCAACGATTCTTGAAAAATGCATTCACTCTCAGCTTCTTAACTACCTCCTCCAGCACAACCTCCTCATTCCCACCCAGCACGTTTTTCGTCCTAAGCACAGTACAACTACAGCCCTCCTATCCTTCACTCACACCATTGCTGAAGCTCTAGATAACAATAAACTCATATCTTGTCTCTTCCTAGACCTTTCCAAAGCTTTTGATACTGTCTCCCACCCCCTACTGCTATCCAAACTTGCTAAGCTCAACCTAGCTCCCACCTCCCTTGTCTGGTTCTCCAGTTACTTATCTTGGCAACAGCAATTGGTTAAATGGCTCTGATCCTTCTCTTCATTCATTCCTGTCCCAACCGGAGTTCCTCAAGGTTCCATTTTAGGCCCCCTTCTGTTTAATGTCTTCACCAATGATCTCTATACATCCTGTACACAGTCCTCCCTTATCCAATCTGCTGACGACTCAACCCTCATCTCCATTTCAAACATCTCAGAGCTCCATACCCTAACCCAGAATGCCTTTCTATCCACTGAAGAGTGGTTATCCGATAATCTATTGAGCCTTAATTCTAAAAAGACTAAATGCTTGCTCTTTCTCCCCCACTCCTTTACTCACAATAAATCGACCTTTACTATTTCATCCTCTAACAATACTATTATCCAACCCGAAACTCACACAAAACTCCTGGGAGTCATCATCGATGGTGAACTCAAATTCAACTTGCACATACTCCATTGCATAAAAAGATACACACCAAAAACTTGATGTATATCATAACAAAAAATTTCTAACCCCCCATGCCATACTCCCCCTTGCACAGGCTCTCCTCCTTCCCCCTTCTTTATGCTGGCCCAGTTCTTACTAACATTCAAGCCAAAACTCTGAATAAACTTCAACAAACCTACCATAAGATAGCTAGATTCACCACTAACTCTCCTTACAATGCACATCACTGCCTTGCCCTAAACTCTCTCCAATGGCTCGAACTCCCCCAACAATTACTGCTATCACAATTGCAGATACTACACTCTATTCTTTATAAACCCTTATCATGTCCAGCTCTCTCTGCCTTTGTCTCTATCTACTCTCCAACTTGGACCCTCCATACCTCTAACTAGCAATTACTAGATACCTACCAACCCAAGAAATCAGTAGGCAAACTTCTATACAAACACACTGTTGCCCATGCCTGGAACAAACTTCCCCTTAATATACGTACGTTCACACTTCAAAAAGGAACTCAAACTTCTTCTATTTAACTCCAAAACTTGCCTTTGCCAAGCCCAACCTAACCTCCTTATACCCGTCATATTTCCAAATATTTCCTCCCCTCTCTACCACTTCTGTACCTAACAGATATTTCCTGGACTTTAATCATTTTTTTTTTTTGCTGAAAGATTAATTCTTATGTAAATATGCAAATACATTGTTATTGTTATTTCTCTGTATAAGCTTTGGACCAAAAACTTTGTGCATACTCTTTGCCTTGTTTCTGTTTATTTTCCTATTAACAAATTTCTTCTGTAATCCTTTTTCTGACTTTAATATTCTAAGTACTGTAAACTACTGTAAACTGTACTGTATTAATTGGAGCATTGTTTATTTTTGGAGCTTTTCTCCTCGGGTCTCCACTTAAAATGGGTCACAAGCGCAGTTGGACCAACCCGGTTAACAAATGTCAATAAATAAATAAATAAAATGATTCATTTTCCAGGCCCGTACTTATAAATGTCTCACCTCCCAAGCCCCTACTTACACTTTTCAAGAGTACCAGAGCTTGTCAGAGATTTGGGATGCATGGCTAGGCTTAAAAAGGCCCTTGTGGTCATTAGCCTAGTAAACACCTATGAACATGTGACAGTGACTGTCTTTATCCACCTCCACTAAGGAATCATCCATTTTTATTATCCTTACCTACATAACTGCTTAGCCAGGTATGACCCATGGAAGAGTTTGTGAGCCCTCAGTTATACCTTCCATTGCCTTGTATCTTGGAAATATGCAAGAATCTCCAAAATTTAAGTCAGCCCCCTTCTCACCAGAAGACCTTACTGGCAGCCATTCTGTATTATTTATCTTAAAAAATATCCCTTTCCAAGGTTGAAAAAAATATTGCATCAGTTCTTCTTCAATTCCTCCTGGAAGTGTTACTTATTGGTCAATTTTCTGAAAACCCCTGGGTTCATGTCAGCATCCATATTTCTGGTCCATCATACAAAGATAAAATGCCTTGCACTTGGTGATCACATGCATCATCTTGGTGTGCAAAGCATGTAGTCTTGGTTACTTAAGATCAGATATATACATTTAAAAGATCTTTTGGTACTAATCTTTACTATTCAGTCCATCGAGTAACTTATTAATCCAGAGGAGCCTTCAGAGATAAGCAGAAAATATATCTATAATGTGACACTTCATCAAGCAACCTTGCATCTATTCTAACCCCTCTGCAGACTAATCATGACATTTTAGGAAATGGAATTCTGCCTGTGGATGCATCTATATCCCACTACCAGAAACCATAATCAGGCCAAAAGAGTTGGGTACTGAACAGGCAGGCACAGTAACTAAATGTAGTTAAATCCCATTTGCCTATGAATGTATACAGCAATGATCCTATCATACAAACATATACAGTTATGGTGAGCACTCTCACTCTGCTATACTGCATGGTTCAAAATTCCTAAATGGATTCCATTAACTACTGTTCTATTTTGGACCTTTATCTTATACTGTATGCATTGTTCATGGTTAATGTGTGTGAAGGCATGCTGATCCAGTCAGAGCAAGATGTTCTGATCCAAACATTGTGAATGTTCTAAATTATGAAAAATACACGTCTTAGGTGACATCTTTGCTCAGGCTAGCAGAGCATAGAAAGGGAGTGGGTATGGAAATCAAATCAGAAGTGCACAAAAAAATTAGGTAACAAGATAAAGTGCAAGAAAGCAAAAGGAAGAATGCAAAGAATGTGATCAGAAAAAAGAAAAGAAAGGTAGAAAGCCCGCAAGTATAGTGCAGAGAATTTCTTAAACAAGTACTGGTTAATCACGAGTTTTCTGATGCACATTTGGCTCATATAAGGTGAATTTACGCCAGAAATGAAAGATTAATATTGTCTCAAGATAATGGACTACACATAAGATGGTTCGTCAATATTATACAAAAGTTAGTAGCTACAGTCAAATGTAGGTTCTACAGTACAGAAACAGAATTAGTTACACATCTTGTTGCAGGCTACTATGTGCTTAGGCTGACAGTTTGATACTGAAAGGCAAAACTATGTGGCAAGATTGTTACACTGGAGTCTGGGTAAATATTACAACATACAGGCAGCTGACACTGGAAACGAACTACAAAAATTCTGAAGATGAAGATGTGATGATCATGTGGTATCAGTAAGTAATGAGAAGGTAGATGCAAGCAGTCCAGATATTGTACTTGATGAGGAAAAGACAAAAGTAGCACTGGTTATCAAAACTGTTAAATGCAATGACTATAGCATCTCACAAGCGGAAAGACGTAAAGCTATGAAAGTGCAAGATGTGCAAGCAGACCTTAGAGCAACATGGAGTACAAATACCCAGATAATCCCAGTAGTAGTAGTAGTAAAATAAAAGTAAAATAATAAAATAATTAATAAAAAAATAATAAAATAAAATAAATAAAAAAAGTAAAATAATAAAATAAAATAAATAGGGTCTGTTCCTGTCATGGTATTACAAAACCAAAACATTTGGAGAAATTGGACAAAGGCAGATGAGCAACACAAGAGACCAGCAAAAAAGGTAAAAGAATGCTGAACTGCATAGGAAAAAACATCATCAATAGAAAAATATAATCTTTTTCCTTGCATATAAACAGTTGGTAAGAACCTATCAAGTTCTGGAGGTATCTCCATTCCAAAGATTAGATTAGATTGAGCAGAGGCAGATATAAGGAGCATAACACAAAAGATTATGCTTGGGCCGCCGGTCATAACCCGCATATTATGTGTTTGAGACATGGATGCTGTGACACCCGTGCTCTGGCCCAAAGCAATCAAGGAGCCTCAATCCTCACCACTAACACCATTGAGGGGTGTCTCATATAGGAGGAAAGGATAACAAATACACGCAGTAAAGTGCAATTTCCCTTAAGAGCACACAGAGAACACAGTCAGTCTGGGGCTGGTCACTCCCTTGCTCTCCAGGTCCTCAGTAAGATTCCCCACTGGCACAACTATAGGGTCCAGATCTCAGCCTAGTGAGCAAGCTAAAACTTCCAGCACCCTCTCTGTCCAACCAGTGCTTTGTGTCCTTGCCCAAGTAGCTCACACACACACACACACACACACACACACACACACACACACACACACACACACACACACACACACACACACACGCACACACACACACACACACACACACGCACACACGCACACACACACACACACACACACACACACACACACACACACACACACACACACACACACACACTTTGCGAAGAGTTTATATAACCACACAGACACTCCTGGGGAAGGCTGGCACAGGTTATCCAGCTGTTCCCCCTTTTCCCAGACTATACAGTAATACCAGCTGCCTCCACCCACTAATATTTATCAGCTACTCGAAGGCCCTTAAAAGGGTGTCCAATTTTTACTGTGCAATATTATTATCCAATTGGTAGTACAGCCCAGGGCTAAAGCTATTGGAGTGGCTTTGTACAGTTTTACCAAAGGCATGCATGTACTCTTAAGAGCTTAAATTATCTCTACACAAAACAGCCACAGTTGAAAAGTTTAAAAATATTTAATAATAAATAATAAAAACACAAGCCAATACTTTTTACTACACAGTACTAGTCAAAAGTTCAGAGATCACAGAGAAATACTTAAAATAATTCAGTAGTACAGCTCTGACATCACAGAAAAACACAGTCTAATATTTCTAGTTTCTAAGAGAAAACACAATTCTTAAGATAAACTTACATATAGAGCAAAGACAGTGCTGAGTTGGATGGTCAAGATACAAATGCTTAATGCCCTCTGATTCTCTCTGTTTTTAAAATCACATTCTTGGTTCACATTACATCATTCTTCACACTTTCCTGGGGTTCCCAGGCTAACATAAACTACATTTACATTCTTCACCTCTGGGAAGAAACCAGAGCAATAAAGGACATTTATGCATGCAAATTCTGGCCATTAACTCTGGCCTTAAAACAATAACAAGAATTATTTCATCTAGACCGGCCGGAGCTATGTTTAGATCAAAGGGTCACAACATGCTTTACTTGGTCAGTAGAGTGCACCATCTTTAAATTTCTAGTCTCCCACCAGGACACAAATGCTCTTCAGTAATTACATTATTCTTGCTGAGCACACTCAAGCAAATCTGCAGTCTGCGGCTACCACTCCACCCATACAGTATAAGAAGGAATCAGTACTACAGACTAAACAAGTATATACATTTTGAGCCTCAAGCGTAGGAGCACACTCAAGCAAATCTGCAGTCTACGGTTACCACTCCACCCATACAGTATAAGAAGGAATCCGTACTGCAAACTGAACAAGGATATAAATTTTGAGGCCCAAGAGCAGGAGCACACTCAATCAAATCTGCAGTCTGTGGCTACCACTGCACCAATACAGTATAAGAAGGAATCAGTACTGCAAACTAAACAAGGATATACATTTTGAGCCTCAAGAGCAGAGTCAGTCCACCCAGGCATTCTACTTGTATGTTTTATGAGAGTGAAGCTATTACATTAGCAGTATTTCTTAGTGGTTCTCAGCTTGCTAATAAATCTGACTGTTGTAGCCTTGTGTCCCCCCCCACCAGCTAGTACAGTAATCCTAACTGTCCAATAGACAATATACATTTAATTCAGATCTATGTGATTAAATTAACCATCAAGCAGCCCTGTCAGTGCTTTCTGCCTTAGTTTGTATCACTTGGAGGCACACCTGTTTATTTGCATCTCTATACATTCCCCTTCATTGCTAATGTATCTCCCTACTCTAATCTGTGCACAAACTGGTTACTAATCAGCAAGTCAATGTGAAGACACACTCCCAACCTTAATAAACGTTGCTGTCTCTTCTCTCCTTAACTTTACAGATAGTTTGAATTATTACTTACCCCCCCTCTGAGGCCTTCACTGATTTCCACTGATTGCCTCTCTAGTTTCTTTGCATTCCACATGGTTTACACCCATTGTGCTATCTCCCTCCCCCAATACTAAGTCTATATTAGAATCCTGCTGAGCATGGAGCCAACTTTAAATTTCTAGTCTCCCACCAGGACACACGTGCTCTTCAGCAATTACATTTTGCTTGCTGGTAAGCCATTAGACCTCAGGAATTTGTTTAAAGTGTTCAGATTTGTAAAGTAATACTTACTTTTTTCTCTTATCTTGGTGGGCTGTGCCCCGCTCCGTTCTCCTTCGCTAACGCTCAGGCTCTCTCCGCTCCCCTGCACTGCCCCCTATTCCCTCCCGCCCTCCACTACCTCTACATTTATAGTAATCACAGCCACACCCACAGCTCACATCGCCTCCACCAATCACAGCTCCTCAAGTCATATCACATTATGCCACACCAACTTGCTCCACACAAAATACTCCCAATTACTCTCATTCCCACTAGGCATTGTATACATCACCCACACTACTTCCCCATCCACATATAGTGCAACCCTATAATTCCTATTCAGACTCCCCACCTAGAACCAACTTAAACTTTATAACCATGACTATCACACAACTAAGTCTAGTCTGTCTTCTCATAATTCTTTGCAACACCACAAGTTATCACTCGAGCAATATCCCTAAACTTAGTAGCACAATACTACATTATGCAATCTCATATACAGACACCACACATTATAATAATATCTGCCCCCAATTGTTCAAAAACTACATAATGGACCAATTCAGAACTAAACACATATGCTCTCATTCCTACTCCAAAAAACCCAATACTTTCTCACACTCCTCACCAAACTCCAACATCTGTACCACCATTTTAACACCAGGCTCACCATAAGTGGGGATATCCACCCCAACCCAGGCCCAAATCCATCCTTCCCCACACAAACTGCTCCAACATAAATGTCAAAACATAACACCCCCACTATCTTCATCCCTGGGCAAATCAACAACAGCAGCTAAACCAAACATCATTTAATGCTAAATATTAATATTAGAAGTATCAAAAATAAAATTCCTGAACTCCAAGCCACAACAGCACACTACTCCTCAGACATAGTTGCTTTAACAGAAGCCTGGCTAAATAAAAACATAGCTAACTTAGAAGTTCCCCCTACCGGCTACAATATCATTAGACAAGACAGACCGCTTCTTAAAGGGGGTGGAACTGCCTTTCTGTACAAGTCCAACTTAACTGTAAGTCAATTACCAGACACATACCCCTCCCCCAATAATTGGGACATACTTATCTCACAACTTCAATTTCACCCTAAAAAGGTCATCACCACAATTGTGATCTATAATCCACCTGGTAATACACCTGCTAGCTTTGAAGACTTCTTATGCTGGTGTTCTTCCACATACTCACAAGAAACCCTTATTCTGGGGGACTACAACCTAGATTGGTTCACCTGTATATCAGAACTACCAAGTAATCTAATAAATCTCCATGGCTACCAGCAGCTAGTCCAAATTCCAACTAGATGTGATAAAAAATCTAAAAGGGAATCCATCCTTGACTGGGTCCTAACTAACAACCCCACAATGTACCTTCACACAGGCAGTCTCCCAGACACCTTAAGTGACCACAACATAATATACTTTATGCATAGCAGAACAAGCATATGCAAAACCACTAACTATATATCCACTAGAAAGACAAAAAAATTCTCTCCTGAGGTCCTCAGCACTTTACTCTGTAACTGTGACTGGACCCCCCTAAAAACCCTCCCACTTGACCAGGCTGTAGCATATTTCAACAAAAAATTTCTACAACACCTAGACACTGTCGCTTCAATGCGCAAAATCAAGGTTAGAACCTCTACAAACCCCCGGCTCAGTAAAGAAACCAAACAAATCCTCAAGTTCAGAGACACTACCTGGCTTTACTATCAAAAAAAGCAAAGAAACACAAAGCCTAACTAAGTACCAAGAACTGCTCAACCGTGCAAAAAAATGCATTAGGCTGGACAAAAAAATCCTACTACACAACATTACAAACTAAATATCAACACAACCCCCAAAAATTTTGGAAAATTGTAAACCAGCTACCAAAATCCACCCTAAAGGCTACCCCCAAACCAACCACCCCTGACAGTAAAGTTCCCATCGAAACACAATTCAGCTCCCACTTTGTGAACTCAATTCTATCCTTAGTATCACAGGACAGTTCCTTCCTCACTATCCCCCCCAACTCAAATAACTCTAATACTAGCTTTACCCTCAAAACAGCTTCCACCACTTAAATCAAAAGCATGCTCTCCAAACTAAAAACCTCATCAACAGCAGCCGACCTACTCCCCAGCTATTTCTTGAAACTCACAGCAGATGCTATTGCTATCCCAGTTTCCACTCTCATAATCAGATCAATTGTTGAAAACTATGTGCCCAAACTCTGGAAAATATTCTATGTTACACCCATACATAAAGGCGGGACCTCAACTGAACTTAATAACTACAGACCCATTGCTTTACTCTCCCCCCTGGCCAAAATCCTAGAAAAATGCATCCATACCCAGATGCTAAACTATCTCCTAGACAGCAACATCCTGTCACCTCCTCAGCATGGTTTCAGACCTGCCCATAGTACCACTATAGCCCTCCTCTGCTTCACAGACACAGTAAACCGTCTCAAAAATGAAGGTCTACAGGAGTCAACTCTTTTTTTTGGATATGTCCAAAACATTTGACACAGTCTCACACCAAATCCTGCTAAACAAATTAAACCAATATCACCTATCAAATTCCACTCTTACCTGGTTCTAAAGCTACTTAACTGACAGGTACCAAGCTGTGAAATGGGAAAATTCTCTCTCTCCTCAGCTGCCCATAACTATAGGAGTCCCACAGGGTTCTATCTTAGGACCACTACTATTCACAGTCTTCACAAATGACCTCCATACCTCCACACAGCATGCATCTATCATTCAGTATGTAGATGACACTACCTTAATCTGTGCTGCACAGAACATTCCCACCCTCCTGCAAACAACTCATCTAGCATTCTCTGACGTTGAAAACTACCTTACCAAAGCCCAACTTATCCACAATCCAAAGAAAACTCAGCTTATGATTATAACCAGTTCTAACAAAAACACTAACAGTCAATTCACTATCTACTCCACAAATGCTACTCCAATTGCTCCAGTGGCACAGGCTAAGCTACTGGGAATAACCATAGAATCCCACCTAAAATTTGATAGTTATCTCAACTTAACTATTAAAAAAGTACATGCCAAACTGTGATCACTCTGCCATATCAAACCATTTCTTACCAACAACACAAGATCAGCCATTGCCGCTCCCAACTTCTATCCACCCTACTCTATGCATCTCCCATTCTGACTAATCTCAACAAAACTGAACTAAGCAAAATGGGAGCCTGCTATAACAAAATTGCCTGCTTTGCTGCAAATTGCTGATATAGAACTCATCACTGTACTGCTTTGAGACAGCTCCACTGGCTTGAACTGCCCAACCTCCTAACCTACAATCAGCTCTGCCTGTGGCATTCGATCTATTACCTCCCCCATAAGTGTCCTGCCCTCATAAACCTAGTACAATATCACTCAGCCAAAAGGCCTCTTAGATCATCAAGCAAACTGCTACTAGAAGTCACCAACAGCTACATTAGCTTTGGGGATGTGCTATATAGTAGGTCAGTGGCTAAAAAATGGAACTCTATCCCCACTAGCATTCAAAACACATCATCCAAAGCCTCCTTTAAAGACCTCATCAGGCAACATCTCAAGCAAAGTTGGCAGTGTCATGATTGCCCCCCAGGCTAGTGAAAGAGGATAAGGTATACATACTAAATCTAGAGTACTTGATAATAGTTTTCAGTCTTACTCACAAACACTGGCTAATCTACAATGTATGTACTGTACCTGTGTACTATGTATGTATTCTACCTATGTTCCAAATTTCAGCTGTACACCACAAATCTGTTAATTACCTTTATTTTTAAATTAATATTTTTTTGTTTGTTCTCTCCACTGTAACTGTTGATATGCCGCATACCACTGTAAAAACATGTCTTTTGTAATTTGTGTGTATACTGATCATGTCTAAATAACTAAATGTATCTGTAATTTTTCTTTGTGGAGCTTTTCTCCCCGGGCCTCTGCTGAAAAAGGGCCTTTTCGGCTCAGTCAGACACCCCCGGTTAACAAATGTAAAATAAAATTAAATTAAAAAAAATTGTTACATTTTTTTCAGTTGCACATGTAACACTATTTTACCATTTAAGACACAAGCCTGTGGTTTACATTAATATTTGCAGATGACAGAATTATCCCCAAAATTTTATCTGGCTAGGCTGGCAGCCTTCATCTATCTTCACCCAGTCTTCACAGATGCCAAGACATTCACCTCGAGATATGAATTTCGGCATCCATTCTAAGAGCATATAATTTAATGCTATGGTCAGCGAACCAATCATAATTCCTTGTAGTGCATGGAGCTTTTTTACTACATGTACTACTAGTTACATGAAAACAATTGCTAAGAGTTTTCCCGGCTTTCAAAGTCATGAAACACTTTGTGAGTATTGTCAAGACTGGTAGTGTAATGCAGTCCATTACATTTACGCTCACCTTTCATACCTCTCAATTGTCTAGATTTTCACAGTATGTCCAGATTACTGCTTCATATTTTTGATGTGTTCCTCATAAAATCTGTGGTTTTTGGACATACCACTGAGGATTGAAGTCACCAAATCATGGCACACATTTGAGTTCCATAGTTTGTATGCTTTAGTAAATGGTTGCTAACACATCTTGTTATTCTAGCAACTGAGTTTGTTTGAAGATGTTGGGGACAGGTTACAGATATGAACAGCAGGCAGAAACGCATCTTTTATTTCTGCCGCTGTTATTTAATAGTTACTGGCAGATTTTACTGCCTGGCACTAGACCTGACTTTAACAATTGTAGCAGTGGGTGCTTAACATTTGTTAAGGTTTGGTCGGGTGCCACTATAAAAAGCCAAATAAGGATAAAGTTGTGGAAAGCAAGATTAGATGTGTATGTAAGGCCATCTAATATAGGGTAAACTCAATGGAAACAAGATAAAAAGTAGCATACTTTTAATTTAGGAAAATAAAAGGAAACAATACAGAATGACAAAACACATGTACAACTAACAGTACATATTGGCAAGATATAAGTTAGCAAATACAGCATAGATTATAGTCCATCTGACTTAACTAACTAAATGCAACATGGAAAAAAATAGAATAATAAAAGAATGTTTGAAGCAGTTGAAATGACTGAAAAAGTAAAACTTCTTGTGTAATTTGACTTTATTGAGCTACCTCAATCGTACCTGATAAAGTGAAAGTAGGTGAATGAGATAGGAGGGAATATCTACAATGGCCATCTTTCATCAGCATTTCAGAGATTTACAGTTTTGGCTGATAGACATTTTCCCAACCCTGCTTAACTGAAAATAGAAGTCGCCAAACACTATACTGTGTACCACAAGAGAAGAAAAAGTATAGAAAAGCCCATTTGGTAGAAATTGGAGATAAAAAGGATGCTTCACTCTGAGGTCATTGCTAACTATTATATTTTTCCTTTTAGGGAGTTATGACTATCTGGCAGTTGGCATAAAGGATTGAGGAGCTATTAATGAGCTGTTTGTTGTGGTCCACTGGTGCAAGGTTTGATTCCCTCGTCCTCCATTGCCTAAGTGTGTGGCTCTAAGCAAATCACTTAACCAGACACTGTTCTTGGGCTAAGTCTGAAACGGTCTATAGAGATCAGTGCTCTACCCCAGAAAGTAAAATACAGATAAATTATAGTCTCAGAAATGGCTACAGTAGTTAGTAGAGGGATGGAGGGGGGTAACATTTAAAAAAAACATTACTGGATTCCTTTAGAAGGTATGTGTTTCTTCTAGAAACAATTCAGAATTCCTATTGTTGTTTGTCGTCAGTTTGGTGAATTTGCTTTCATTGGATATTTCCATGTCAGTGTTACCACAAACTCTTTATTGACTCTGCTGCCTGAACTGCATTATGTTAGCCTGACTAACACAAGATGTAGTGCTGTTTATGCCTAACTGCAATACAAATACAAATCTAAAAATGTTAATAATCCCAAAACAGGAACCTAAATCATCAGGAACAGCTAGTATCTGATAGCGATCCCAGATGGTGGCTGTGATGATGTGGTTAGTGAATAGTAATAGTCACACAACAGTTTCTTTAACATTTCAGTTCAGACTTTCATTTTGTCTGAGTAGTATCAAATCACTAATATATGTTCTTTGCTCCTGTCTGTCTGAACTAGTAATTTTTGTGGCTTTTAGTAATGCATTTGCTTTGTGTCCTTCACCTCATGTACTCAATCCACATGATTTGAAGAATCATTTCTCTTCCTAATTAATATGAAAAATGTGTTTGCCCAAGACTGCTGTACCCCATTTTGGGAAATCTGTCAACCCAATGTTGTGCAATCACAAAATCAGTATATTTTGATCAATACAAATAAAATGAAACTGATTTGGAACTGAGACTTCATAGTAGAAGTGAATTTGTATAACATATACACGTTATGCCGGCTAACCAGTAATAAACTGATAATGGTGGGACTGCTGACTTGCATAACACATTACTGTCAAATTCCATTTTTTCATATTGAATTGATGCTGAAATATTTGCACCTCAAGGACTGTCATTTTGTCAAGGACTGATGCAGTGTTTTAAAAGGACCCGCTATAGTTGGTAATACATTATCTATGCTGAGTGTATTTACATAAACATGAAGTGATCCCTGCATTTTGGTGTTTTTCAGATGAAAACCAATACTTTTTTTTCACGCTTTCTTAGGCACAATGTTGTAGCTTTCAGTAATGACTCATAGTTTAACACAGTTTATACCAGCCATTCTCTGAGATGCTGTTAATTTATTCTCTAGGTTTCTGTTTCCGGTCAGTCTCTACTACAGACTTTAACAGTGCTTTCAGCATCCCTGGCTTTGGAAGTTGAGTAAATAAACATTACCTAGGCCTAGATTGAGTAAGTGTTAATGTGAACACTGCTCTGATGTTTCGCAGATTGGACGTGGGTGTCTAGGTCAAAAGCTCTTTTATTGGCAGTACAGGTACAAATTCCAGCATTTTGCACTCTGCACTCAGTCTCCTTCTCTTCCTGACTTTTCCAACAGCTTGGATCTTTCTTTCTGTGTTGGCTACAGGCACATATTTCCATTTTACTGACAGCCTATGGCTGAACTCAGCTTCAAGAGCTGGTCAGGCAGCTGTGGATGTTCTAGAATACAGTTGAAGTGCAGTCTTCACAAATTTAGAGATTACATTATGTAGTCCCTCTTACCACTAGCAGACCTAATTTGCTTGAATTTAACAAACATTTGATTATTTATAAATGTAAAATAGCACTGATGTGTTTTTATGGTTGAGGTATTGTAACTAACTACACATAATTGTTATTGCTAGCTTAATTTGCTCCACCTTGAACCATTACATGAATAATAGCCTCTTATTAGCTGCTCCTTAGTACTCAGAAACATTTTTTTTTATTTTCATGTAGCTGTGTTGTGAACCAGGGTACAAGAGGATGGAAGATTATAGCAGAGCAGTAGAGATTAAAACAGTAACCATATAAGAACAGAAAAAAAAAACAGAAAGTAAAAAACAATCTATCTGTTGAACTGATTAAAGAAAACGATAAACAGAGCTTGTCTTGCAAGCAGTGGAGTTGGACTACCTACATTTGAACTTAGTTTTTCACTACAGTGCATATATGTATAGATTTGATTGTTATAAAATACCACCTGGATTTCATTCAGCTAATAGTCTGAAATGTAATCAGAGGAGACTTACAGTTTTTGTCCATCTTCATAAAGCATTTATGGTGTTTCATTCGGTGTTGCTATAATGAAATGCACTACTTTCCTGTATGGCTATAAAGTACTCAAAGGCAGTTCTGTTTTCTTTGAACTGTTTTGTAAGGACTGTTAAAATTACAGAACATAACCTCTGACTTGTAAGTCTTTCAAGTTCATAAGTAAATGTTACGCTATTACAAGCCCAGAAAATAACCAGACATCAGAATCAAACCCTGTACCCTCTACCTGCAAGGCAAAGACCTTAACCATGTGTATAGTTCCTAAACATGCACCAGCAGTGATTTCTGTTTCCTTATTAGTTTTTCTTTTTTCCTTTGTTGTGTAACCATGGAGTTGATTATACCTTTAGGGATAAGAAGAGCAGTAGGTTTCTTCCTGGAAATAAATAAATAAATAAATAAATAAAAGTTGTGTTCACTTGTATGAACCTTTGTCAGTTTGTGAATCAATGAGATATAGGTGAAGCCCCAGTGTATGGCTTGTTGTATGTATGGAATGTTTACAATTATTTTGGACGGAGTTATACTCTAAATGCAGAGTACGTGTATTCATTATTGTATAGGATACAGATGAGTTCCAGACTAAGACCAAGAAATATATTTTATAGGAGTTCATAGATTTAAACTCACTCTATTCAATGGTAGAACTAGAAACCGGGAATAAGAAATTAGAAAAAAGAAGAAAAAGTGAGAGAATTGTGAACATGCTATCAATTTTTGCTGAAGATATGGCTAGGCTGAAAAAATTAAAATGGGGCAATAAAAATAACATTGTGGAAATGAAGGAATTTTGCTTATTTATTTTTAACTTGTTCCCATTGGATCCATTTTAGTCTCAGCAGGGGGAAAACACAATAGTTGTATAACGTTACATATGGAGCAAATGAAAAAATGTAATATATCCATATATTATATACAACGTGAATATCATAGTTGGCTTGAAGGAATATAGGCAATAGAAAAATTATATACAGAGTGAGTGAAAAAACATAATGTATACATGTATTATATAGAGAGTGGAAATCAACGTTGGCATGCTGAAAGAATCACAATTGAAAATAGAGTCAGTGCAAGATATGTAGGGGGGAGAAAGGAATGAAGAAATTAAGTTACGTGATTAGAGATATAGCAGTTGCATGTTCCTAGAGTCTTGAAATGTGCTTTTATTTGTAAACGGAAAATGGGGTATGAATGGGGTAAGAGGAGAGCTTAAAAGATTGAAAACTCTGTCATAAAACTATCCAACATGAATAAGAAGTCACAATCAAGATAGCCAGCAAGCAAGGCAAGAAGTCCAGCATTTACATTGCAAAATTAGATGATTTGACAAATTACAGTATAATTACAACTTCAGCTTGAAGTAAGTGCCTGTGCCCAGGCATTTTAAAGGTTTATAAAACAGGTAAGCAAATATAAACATAACTTATAAAAACAAACACATTGCAATAAACAGAACTTAAAACAGATAATTACAACAAATAATCTATGGCTATTGCAAGCACCAATAAACTAACATTTATGACTATAGGAATAAAGAATCTTGATAAATAAAATTTAAAGGCATAACAACTTGTAATTGGAGAAGTCTAAGAGAGGTAGTCACCCAAAAGGTAATTCAAAAAAGTATGCATTTAATCACCTCTTAAAGCTAGCTAAAGTAGGGAGAATCCCAGGGCAAGTCAGGAAGTAAACTGATGTTTTAAGCCTAAAGGACTTGATTTATAACTTTGAAAAAAAAAACTTTTAAAAGTTAGAGGGCTGCAACTAGATAACACGTATTTGAAAGATTGTTTACATCACAGTATTGTAACTCACTGGCTGAGAGTTTTTAAATTTCCTATTTTTTTTATAGTACAAAACTGATATCTTTTGAATTTGTGAATTTATATTGATCTGCATGGTTTTGAATTGATTATTAAATGGAATAACAAGATTATTAACAATTTATTAATAGATATAGAAAGGCCAAATGAACTTACTCAGAAGGATTTGCTTTGTGAATCTGTTTTTAATGTTTTTTTTCCAGAATCAACAGTTGTGTGATGTTATTTTTAAAATAAAATGTAGAAAATTACAAAGAGATATTAATCAGTATAACAAAAAGAAGCTTACCCTATTTACAGAGGAAACAATTCTTATGGATTGGTTAATACTGAAGGGGAAGATACTGGATTTAATTATAACACCAATGTAGGAGAAGATGATGGGGAAGTAGATAGTTCATGGGAGAAGAGAGGATACAGGATATTTTAATATACAACTACATCATACTGAAGATAGGTGGGATTTTCCAGCTCTCCAAAGGTCGGAAGAGTTGGCAAACAGACAGGTGAAATTCAGTGACAGAGGGCCAAACAATGTGGGCACAAGGAAATATTATGATACATAAGAGAGCAGAGGAGCAAGGAACACACACATGAATTACAGGGGCAGGACAAAAGTGAGATTTTGAATGGTGGTATAGAAAGCAAATATGAAGGAATTTTATTAACATGGAGCAGTTTTAACATTTTTAATTTTATAATCTCAGATTTTTTTGACACTTTTTGAAAAGGGCTTGAAATTTATACCAGCCAGGCACACATATATAGAGGACATAATCTTGGAGAAAAGTTGTATGTTAGAAAGTTAAATTTGGCATTAGTTTTGGGAAAAAAGAGTGAGTAATAGATGTCAGGGTGATGGACTGCACTTTGAAGAAGAAGAATGTATTCAACCTCTCTACATACCCTATGTTAGTTTCTTTTGAAAAAGCTTGTATAAATTATATATATAAATTATTTAAGGATAGAAACAAGAAAAGAAAATATCATTTGAGTAAAAAATAATCTGAGCTTTTTGGATACATTAATTAAAGATAGATCTATTAGAGATATGAAACCAGACAAGGGGGGGGGCATCATAATTTGTGATACTATAGATTATATAAATGGCATGTTTAATATTTTGAATGATTCAAAATCATATAACATAGTATCAACAAATGAGGCTGATGTAGCCTACAGGCAGACTGATCTTTATTTAGAGGAACTTTTTGTTGATAATAGAATTACTTTAGATTTCTATAGTTTTTTTAAAGTAGAGAAGCCATATATACCCACCATGTTAGGGATTCCAAAGGTTCATAAAAAGTTTTACGACCCACCCATTAGGTAGTTGTACAGACAGGAAACACATTTACTAAAAGAGTTTTGGGAATTTTGTGAAGGTTGACTCCTGGTACATGGGATAGAATGATTGTTTTTTAAACTGTAGATGTTGTTGATCTTTTTAATTTTATTCCAAAGGAAGATAGATTAACATTTTTTCTTGATACACTGATTGAATATGTTTTTTTAACAGATGAGAATGTGAGACGTTTATTGGATTTTGCAGAGTTGGTAATTAATAATTTTATTTATTTTGCGAGTAAGATGTTGCAATGGGTGCTGCTGTTCCCCTATTTATGCTAATTCTGTTTTACTGACTTGGGAGAAAAGGAAAGTTTTCCCTTTCAAATATTTCAAGTTTATTAAGTTATATCTGAGATTTTAGATTGTATTTTCATTTTATGGGATGGTCCCGATGATAAAGTTAAGAATTTTAGAGAATTCTTACAAGTCAAGTAGTTTTTTTTTAAATATACCTACAATTTCAACAGGGACATTATTAATTACTTATGCATTAATATGGAACAAACTACATTGGGCTTTAAAATAAAAATATATAGAAAACCAACTTTTAATAATTCTTACCTTCATTTTGTAAGTGTGCATCCATTTGTCTTTAAGAGAATTTGGTCAGGGGACAGTGTATTAGAGTGGCAATGATAACTTCCTGTTATAGTGATTTGGAAGGGGAGATAAATATATTAAAAAGGATGTTTGTAGAAAGGGGGTATCCAAGATCCTTGGTTCAGGAAATTGTTACTGAAGTAAGTACTTCATGGTGAACAACATTGAAACCTCTTTTGGGTGAAGGAGTGAAAGCACTTACGAATGAAACCCCAAAGAGGTATTCACAGGATGTAGGTTTCTAAAGGGCTTGTGTGGTAGCCTACAATGAGAATTCTGGAGATATTAAGAACATTTTAAAAGAAAACTGAAAGATTTTGAAGGCAAGTGATGATGGTTTTCAGAGTATAAACAAAACTTTGTTTAATTTAAAAAAAAAATTAGATGGACCAAATTCAAAGAAAGGTGGAGAGGTAAATATGCATACTACTAAGTGTGGTTGCTGTAGATAGTGTGTCTATATAAATGAAGCAAGTAGTATTAAATTGAATAATGGCATGAATTCCAGAGTGCTTTTCAAAAATGGTAATTGTGGGACATTGGGTACATGCTGTGGGTGTGATGGATTTTATATAGGTAAAATGGAAAGGTCATTGAGAGAAAGGATATACGGACATAATTATGATATCAGTAGGATGAATCCTTGCAACACCCTTACTAGACATGTTGGAATATGTGGTAAAAGTAAAAGGTTTATGTTTGATGTTATCGATATTGTTGATTTTGTGAGAAGAATCCCAAGGGTGGAAACCGGGAGAGTTTTTTTGAATATAAAGTGTTAATTTGGTAAGTTAAATTGAATTATTTGAATTTGAACAGACTTACTTAATTTATATATTTTATTATTTATTGGTTTTACATATTACTCCTGTGAATTATCCATATTATTTTAAGAAAACATTAATGTGGAATATTTTTCCACATCTGGTTTTATTTTTTTCTCATTTATTGAAAGTTTAGACTTTGCGAAATATTTTAGCGTCCCTGTTTTTTTCCTGCATGTTTCTTTAAATGGTTTTAATGGATTTTTTTTGGATGTTTTAATTTGGGAATCATTGGTATTTAAGGAAGTGACGTTCCCGTTATGGCATTCTGATGAAGTCGTCTATGTGGGACGAAAGCATATAATGTTTCATTGTGTTCATTGTTTTTTATTGTTTTTTATACTTATTAAAGTATTCAATATAACAAGAACGAATAGCTTTGACTGTTCACTAGTACTTTGAGTTAGAAGTTTCAGGAAGTAGACTCCACAGAAGTGGACCCTGATGCCTGACAGCCCTGCAACCAGAGATCTCCAAAATGGAAGCCCGAGCAACTAATTTAGCTTGTGTACTAGAGTGCAGAGTTCTGCTAGGCCTATACCAGGATAGAAGTCCCTATGACTAGGATAGACCTAGACCATGACGGGCTAAATAAACTGGAACAAGGACCTGGTATATGATCTTCTGTTTGACCGGTTATCAGTGTAGACCCCACAGAATTGGCATAATGTGACTGAAGTTAGAGACTCCAGTCAGTAACAAGGCTGCAGAGTTTTGTACCAGTTCTAAGTGGACAAGTTCCAAGTCATGCAGACCTACATACAAAGGCATTGCAGAAGTTGAGACAGGAGGAAAGCAGTACATGTACAGACTATAAAGGTTGCTAGGTGAAATAAAGTGCTTGATCAGGGTGATATTTCATAGATGCAAACATGATGACTTTATCTCTACTGAAATTTGGTTCTTTAATGTTAGCTTGTCATTGAAAATCACAAGAGCCTACAATTCGGACATAAATGACTGCATTTCCTAGGAAAATACTAGCATGGAAAAGTCCATAAGCATTGCATGCACTATCATAGCCACAATTTCAGAGGGATTGAACTTAACTGACCATCCACTCATAGACAAATGCCAGATCCTGGCTAAGTCACTGAGGGCAGACAGACAGACTTCTGAGGAAATGAGAGATAAAACTGTGTGTCATCAGCATAGCAAAGATATTGCAAGCCTGTGAAATGAATAATGCCATGTACTAGCAAAACGTAAATGATGAACAAAAAAGAACTAGTAATAGAACAGTTAAGTATCTCATAAGAAGGGAGTGTGAGGGTGAAGTATTTACTCATGATACCACCTACTGGAGATCAAGAGATGTAGAAGGCAAACCATTGTTTGGTGTGTGGTTCCATTTAGCAGGTGTTATAATAACGAAGGCTTTTTTTGCCAATTATCTTCTCAAAAGGAGGGCTGGTTAATATAATTGTCCTAGTTTAGGAATCTCTGACTGAGTATGATTGATCTGTGACAGTAAGTAGAGATTTAAATTGGGTGGGGGGGTGGTCAAAATTGAAGAGTTATGACTTTGTAAAAAATGTGCTGAAGAGCATACAGTCCTTCTCTAATAGCTGTTAACATTTTGGTAGATGTAGATTAATATAGCTGCAACCTATGGCACCTGGTTTGATGCCAGACTCTGCATACTGGCATTTGCTATATAAATGGAGATTATTAAGCAGAGGTGGAGGGAGAAAGAGTGCAATGAAGAGTGAGAGTAATGATTTTTCTGATTAATGCATAAACAGAAAGGATGGCACGACGGATATCTGGGAAAGCTACATGTAAGGAAACAGTAAAAAGGATGCCACAAATGTAGGAGGAGAAAAAGAATGAACTGTCATTTCATGAGGATCCAGCAATAGTTTCTCCTACTGAGGTTAAATGACAGACAATCAAAACAGGTAGCAAATGATTATGAAAAGAAAAGAATAACAGTGTAGCAGTTTCTGGAATGTCCATGGGTTGTGCCTACCAATAAAGATGTCAAAGAATTGGAAGAAATGAGTCAAATGAACCCTCAGAACTCAGTCTGAAATTAGACATGCAGAAAAATTAAGTATATTTGGATGAGATGAGTACACTACCATTGTGTGGTCACACGTAAGAGAGGAACAGTAATCTTTTTTAACACCTTTATTAAAATATCAATTAAGACATATAGGCACGCATACATTAAAAGAAAACAAAACAACATTATATTAATTCTTTTTTCCGTTTACGCATATTGTGCATTGCAATTTTCTTTCTTTATAACAGCTTTCTTTCAGTCAAAAACTACATAAATCACTCAATTCCTGTCTTCTCATAAACCTCACTCCACCTCCTGAACATTATTCTGTGTGTACTGCTCCCACAAATTCTGTTTACTTCTATGTAATTTGTTCCTTCCCTTTTCTAAAGATCCTTCTTCCAGTTCTTTTTCTCTTTTACAGTATTCAGTACTTCAAGTACACTTGATATAAATTGTGAGAGGACTAGATATTTTAGTGAAAAACACATTAAGTCTATGGCCTAGTAAGTTATTGCCAATGGCATAGGACAGAACCCTAACTATGATCCAGATGACCCAAGTTCATTTACTACCTCAAGTGCCTGCTGGACCTATCATGGTATAAGTTAGGAATAACAGAGCTGGGCATGCCATGAGTGGTGGAGAATGTGTAAAACACAGGAATTGTTCAAGGGTGCTGTCTGCAGGGCGGGAGCACGGCCACTGATTACATCAAATGGAGGTGTGAACAAACATCATACAGGCTCATTGTTCACCTGGGAAGGTTGGGAGGATGCCATAATGGTTAAGGTATTTACCTTACAGACAAAAAGTGAGGGGTTTGATTCTTACATGGTATGTTTGGTTAAGCTTAAAATAACCCACAAGGGCAGTTAGCCTAGAAGTAATCTCCGAACCTAGGAACGTATAACACCTCTTGGCTGCCATGGGCACATGCAGTGGGATAGTAGGGTTTAATAGAAACATCTGATCCATTAACATGCAGATTCCTGGTGTTCTTCCTCATTTACTTGACTCTTGTCACAGGGAATATGGACTTAAAGTTCAAAGTTCAAGCAAGAGAAATGAGCTTAATGGTCAAGGAAGAGACAAGAGCCAAAAATAAGGAGTATAGCCTTATGGCCTAGTGAGATATAGTGCAGTTGTGAAAAAGATAACATACTTCATTTCAGAATTCCACAGGATACTGGGACTGTACCCATGGTTTGAACAGTATCAACCAGGTCTGTTTTAATACTTTTTTATTGTTATTTTCTCAAGAAATTATTTTTCTCAATAAGGTTGATAAAATATTTTTCCATGAGCATGATATATAATAAAATATTTTAAATGTGGAAAAAGTACTATACAGATAAAGGGGTAAGGACTGGCTCAGAAGTATGGAATGCCACCTTACAACCTCATATGAACAGAAAGGTTGCAGAAAAAGAAACACACAGACAAGTTATCTGAGTCCATATTTATCTTTGCTGCAGTGCATTCAATGAGTTTTGCCTGCTGTGCTTCCTTTTTTACCAGACTACACAGAAGTGTAAATATATTACAAGCTTTCTGGCATAGGTCTGCTTCCCCTTGCTGTAGTCATTGAGGTCTGTCTTTTGTTGCGCCAACATTTTACTTCCTACTTGTCTATAACATGGTCCTTATGTCATTTTGTTTGCCTTGATACGATTACACCCAAACTGACCACTGTTGTATATTACATTACTCCTTGAGTGTAGATCACAGGCTCTCTAAGTGCTAAACAGCAGCACGCTGAGTTCAGTGGGCATTACAACAGTTTGTGATTCTTGCAAAAGTACTGTTTTTTACTATAGGATTTTCTGTGTTTCTGTTTTTCTACATCACTTATTATATATTTCACAAAAAAACTTGCTGTAGTGCAAGAATGACAAACCCATTAACACCAGGGAAAATACTTTATTCAAAAGGTTAAGCGCTTCCGTTCCCTTTACTGGAAATTCATCAGAATAAAAGACATTATAATAAAATCACATTTAAATATCACACATTCAAAAGTGCATGATTAAACCAACCCAATCATACAACCATTTCAGTCAAACAATTAACTTTAAATAATTAAAACATCAATTAAATAAGTCACACATTATAATACTGTAATTTTAAAACAGAATTAATTGAGCATGCTTCGTTAAGCCCTGGGAAACAAGTAGCATCCAATTTTAACTGCCACTTTAACTCACATTTCTCTAAATGCTCTACTATTATAAAACCCGTGGGTCATACAGAACCTACTCCATAACTAAAAACTAAAAATACCATCACTCACTTTTTCAATATGTCTCTTCAATGCATTAGTAGATTTACACTTAACATGTTCATAAATGCACTCTCTAAGCTTTCTAGAGGTTTTGCAACATAAAATGTTGGATAAAATATGCATTGGGACAGATAAACCACCATCTTAAAGTTACAAGAAAAATGTCCATTAATTTTATAAGTTATATTTATGTGAGTCTCTATACTTTGAAAAATATACTACAATAGAAACAGAAAACTTTCAAGAGGGCAATCAGTTTAAGGAAATGCTGCAGGCAGCTACTGATTGCATGCATGAAAGAAGGTGTTTTCTTTGCTGGACATACTTCAGTCCATATCCTGTTTCCGAGCAAATATGGGGCAATTATATATGGTTTCATATGAACATAATTTTTTATGTAAGGTAAACGTAAAGGACACTATGTAATAAGATAAAGGAATGCTTAGCTAATATTAGATGCAGGAGTTGTATAGTGTTCCTTATAAACCAGTAGCCCTGAAGACTGTTCATCTTGCTTAAAACTTGTGGCGTTCACTTGGTACTTAAAATGTGACATGGAGAATGGGATCATGGGGATTTTAATAGGTTCATAGGTTCGTAGATTAGAGACTAAGTGACAGGTAGTATTCAATGCATAATGCCCTAAGTGGATAAGGGAACAGTTTTCACTGAAAGCTTTGTTATAACTATATTAATTTGTTAATTAGATAAACAGAGACATATTCAGTAGAATTTGGGGTACTGAATACTACATGTGATGGAAACGTTGTAAAAAAAATGCCATATCGCTAACAGTTTTGGGTTTTAAAATATTACTAGCACCATTGTGTGAAATTAATAATATATAAACAATACTGTTTTTTTAAGAACAGTCAGATAATACTATCCTGTGGCTTTAGAAAGACTCCCACTGCCAACAGTAAGTACTGTAGCTAAAAGGGACTGATTCAGCGATGCAAGAGAATGTTAACCACAGGACATGTTAACCACAATGAGGAAACGCCTCATTATTGGCTAATTTGCATGTTTCTGAATTGCTTGTAACTACTGCAAATGCAATTCAGCACTTTCCTGTAGTAAGCACCCGTGTGCCATTGGCACATGCTTCCTCATTCACTCTGCTTCACACACACACACACACACACACACACACACACACACACACACACACACACACACACACACACACACACACACACACACCACTTGCCTATCCTTTAGTGAACAGAATGTCCCTAATATAGTTTCTTATTTTCATCCCTACCCTCATAAATCACAGATCCTTACGGTCAGTCATTAATCCCAGATATTAGAATGTATTCATTATTCATAGGTTCTAAGGTAAGTACTAGGCTGTCTGCTCTTGTAGGCCATTTTAAATCTAGCCAGTTTCACTTTTTGTGCTTAAATTAACCTATTCCATTTGGCTAGAGATTGGTCTTACCCATATCATGGTCGATAATTATATATTACCTCTAATGAGAATAACTGGGATGATACCATAGGTAATTTGAGGGGACCCATGCATGGGACAAAGCATTTAGGAGCTGCCTTTGTTCCATTAGTAGTACAGGGTACATTCTGGAGTAAATTTTCGGTTTCCCATCCATAGCTCCAGGTTACACTGGAATATGAAAAGAGATGAACTTTGTTTTATCTGGAGGGGAGTCTATTCCACAGCAGTGGTATCCTTTGCGAGATATACCTGTCCCTCCAAACTGTTCTGTTGATGTTACATCAGAAGTTTAAACCCCTAGACTGAGTATTTCTGATGCCATTTGACTTGCTGATGTGCAGTAAATCCATCACTAATGGGTAGGAGGATGCCTTGTATGCCAGACACAAGTCACCTCTTAGAAGTCTGTAGGACACTGAGTATAGTGGCATGGCTTTGAGTTGGTCCATGTAGGATATGTTATTTAGACCTTGTATCCTTTTAGTTGGGTATCTCTGAGGGCATTCCACTTCTTACATGTGTCCCACTTGTTGCATATGTCTGAACAGATACATGCCAAAGGGGGCATTATACCCAATGACTGTCCTAATGAGGGCTGAGTAAATGGGGACAGTGACATCTCTAGATCTAGACACAATGCCTTTATTTATAAGCTGTGCAGTACAGAATGACTTTTTATACAACAATGGACACATGTTGGTCAAAGGTTAAGTCAAAAATAGTTGGTCAAAAATTTGTAAAGTGCATAGTGATGCTAGACCTGTTCCTCTGTTACAAATTTTAAGTGAGTCCAAGTAATAGTCTCCTTGGTGTCATCTAGTGTTCCTCCTGGCTTTCTCTCAAAGCCATCTCCCACATGGTCACACCCTCATCCCTCCCAACTCATACTGATTTTACAAAACATTCCTGCTGTTGCCTGTTATACATGCCCTGTCCTCATTATGGACCATGAAATTACTCTTTATAATGCCAGACCTTAGAGTTTCATACCATTTATTATGTAAACTGTACCCTCTTAGGCTAACTTCTCAGTTAAATATTTTAAGAGCTTTGTGGTGATACTTTTTTGTACTTCCTTGCTTTTTGTCCATGTTTTAGCCAAAAAAGTTATTTGCATTTTTCAGTTTGTTCTGTGACCTTGGTCTTGTAGCTTCATTTGCAGTTGTGGGAAGATTGCGTACATCTGCAGGATTTTACATTATTTATACAGTGTACTACAGTTCTATCTTCAGTAAGTAGAATTATTGTTTTAAGCCCAGTCTGTGGTTTCAGTCCCATGGCTTCATTCACAGTTGTAGCAGGAATGTGCTTCATTGCAGATTTGAGCCTCATATAATAATTTATTACAACATTACTGGTAAATTTCTGCATACTCTGATGTATTAGTCTGTAGTGGGATTGCAGTAGTGGCAGTATTGTGAATTCTGCTTAAGGATTGGTGCTTTAGTACTTTTTATAGCTGTAGATGCCTACTTAAAGTTGTATTCCAGTAGTCTTGTGCCTTACTCTGTAGTGGGATTGCGGAAGAGGTACTGTTGTGCAATTCTGCCACCCTGATTTGTGCTTCAGTACTTTTTATAGCTTTATATACCTGCTTAAAGTTGTAATCCAGTGCCTTTCTGTTTACCTTACTACTGTTTTTCCCCTGTTCTTTGAGTCTGCCACTTCCCCAATTTGGCATTAAGCTAAAAGTTTCTGAAATTCTAAACATATGACTGGAGCACCAGTCTGATTTTTCTCATCTCTCCCACCCTTCTCTTGTTGTGGTCTCTTTAGCACCTAAGGGGTATGGAATACCACACCTCTAGCTGCCTACACACATTTTGTATTCATGAACATTTTCCGAAAAATAAAGCTGAAATACATAAGTTAAACACAAGTAAATATTTTATGAACAAAAAATCTATTTAAATTGAACAAACTGCAGTGTCATTAGAAGTATTCTTTGCATTGATAGTAGTCAGTGCATTCATAGTCTTTCCATAAATACTAAAATATTAAAAAAAAATAAAAAATAAAAAAATAACCCCCAAGGAATTAACTGTGCCTCCAAGCCAACAAAATATACCAAAAGTAACAGCTAGGAACAGAAACATGACCAGAGACACACTTGATTAAATCAATATAAATTTATTATAAAAACGGTAAGCACTTATACACATAAAATTGTGCTTCATCAGACCATACACTGACTAAAAACAGTTGCCTTATATACTCAAATAACCAGACAAATTCAAAAGAACCAATAGAAATTCAGTAAAAATTAAATATTAAAATCACTTAAAGAGAGTGCTTGCCTTTAGTGCAGGTTTGACCCAAACCTTACCATTCAAACCTGGATGCTTATCAGCCTGTAATCTTATTATCCAATAGAGTTCACGACGTTCAGTAAAGTTTATAAAATCACCTTTGTGTTCATTCATGGTAACAATGTCTGTCACTCTAAAACCAAAACAATGTCCATTCTGATACTCCAAAAAAAATTTTTCTAATGCATTACATGTATCTCCATTATTTATGCAATATATATGTTCCCTTACACGTTCTATTAATGATCTATTGGTTTTGCCAACATAGAAACATGTAGATAACCTGCAGCAGGATAAATATATCACATTCCTGCTGTAGCAATTCGCATCAGTATCAAATTTAAAAATAATTTGTGTAGTTGGATGCATAAAAGAAGTGAATGGATCAATAAAAGAACAAAAACTACAGTTCGGATAAGTGCATTCCAATAGTACCCTTCACTCTCTTCATATTCATGTGGTTCTTATAGCAGACCTGCCTTTTTAGTGATTTTTTATTTTTAATAATAAAATTAGGCATATCACCCACTACAGTCCTAACCTGGTCATCTAATTGTAGAATTGACCAATTAGTCCTAATGATATTCAAAATATCATTGACATCTCTTGTACAGTATAAAGAAATAGGAACATTTTGTTTTCAAAACCCAACATCCTTATGTACAGTGTCAACCTTGTTAGATCTATCAGAAAAATATGGTTGTGCCTTATCCTTCCTCAGATTGACACTTTCTTTGATAATAAGTTTCTTATATCCTCTCTCACAAAGCTCCTGTACTAGCTTAGAGATGCCATCCTGAAAAATTGCATCATTACTATTTAATCTAGACATTCCCATGCTCTGGCCTTTAACAATATTCTTAAAGATGAACCCAGGCTGCATACTATCATGCTGTAGCAAGGTATTCCTTCTACAGGGCTTCCTATAAAGTGTTGTTTTAAACTTATGCAGGGGGTCCTTCTGAATACATATGTCCAAGAAATCTTATTATGTCACTAGGGAATTTATAAGTAAACCTCAAAAAAGAGGTAGTTGACTCTAGATAACAAACAAATAAAGAGAGTTGTGCTTGAATACCCCCCAGACCAAAAACAAATCATCTACAAACCTTCTGTAAAACTTAAGACACCGGGTATAATTATTATGTTGTAAAATAGATGTGGATTCCCACTGAGCTGTAACCATGTTGCTGTAGCTATTGAAACAAGGTGTGCCCATAGCTACACCAACTTTCTGTAAGAATAAATCACCTTTAAACATAAAAACATTATTATCCAAAACTATTTCCAGAAACATACATAAAAGATCCATAAAACCAGTATCATATTCACTATGAGTCAAAAGAAAATCCTTGACCATAGTGATGCCTTGAAAATGAGGAATTACAGTAAATAAAGAAACAACATCTAGAATAACTAATACATATCCATCATCAAAAACACTTTCATTTGCAAAATCAAACAAATCTTCTAAAAATGTTGAGTATCCCACAAAACCTGCCTCTGTTTGTCAAGCATTAGAATGCATACAAACCCAAAATTATATTTTGTTGAACTTTCACAAATAATTTTTCATATCTTATGAGCTTCATAACCTAAGCATATATTGTTAGGACATTTTTGTTAACCAGATATACAGTAAGTTTTCACATGAAAACAAGAAATTCCTCTAGTGCATGTTTATTGAGATATTTATAGAACTATGAAAACATATACTCAGTTGTATAATTAGCAGTATAAGTAACACTAATATTTTTAAGATGTGTAACTTACACTGCAAATTTCAGACAGTTTTCTTCAACATCTAAGGTTTCACCTGATGTCATGCACTTGTTTTTTTTGAAGTATTAAGTACATATGTAAATAGTGTTCATTTTCATAATTAATAGCAAACAACAAGCAATGTATTATTTATTTATTTATTTATTTATGTGCATTTTGTTAACCGGGAAAGTCCATTGGGCCAGAATGAGCCCGTTTTCAATGGAGGTCCGGGGAGAAAAGCTCCATATACAATTATTACAAAGCTATTATCAACAAAGTTAACAAGTACAATACAATTTTCAAAAACAACTAAAACACAGTAATATAGAAGACAGAATAACAACATTTGAGCAAGATGTAACAAAGCATTGAATGAAATTCAAACGTAAGTATTTTGGAGAACATAAGTATAAATTGGGGTGCAGGCATTTATGCACTCAAAGTTTCATGAGGTGAGAGGGAGGAAGAATTAGAGGAGGAGGGTAGAACAGTGAAAGGTGAACAGGTTAAGGTATGAGAAAGGAAAAAGGGAGTGGGAGTGGAAACGAAATGAAGGGATCACTAGGCTGAGTTTTAAGAAAGGAGAAAAACAGGAAGGGGGAGTAGAAATGATATAGAGAGGGTCAGGTGGAGTGAGAGCATGAGCATTCCCAATGAGAAGGGAGATGGGCATGGCACATGTTCTTGAAGGCAAAGTGATTTTAGGTGATTTGAATGTGGGGGGGGGGGTGAATTCCATAGACAAGCGAGGGAGAAAGACAGGAGAAATTGCCCAGGTGAGTGTAAGGGTTTGTACACTTTGAGGAGGTTCTGGTTACTGAACCTGAATAGTCTGTAGAATAATGCAAGGTGAGTAAGGAGGAGAAGGAAGGGCAGTTAGAGGGTTTGAAAATGAGTTTGTGAGCAGTTAGCAGTTGAATGTAAGAGAGATAGTGGGGGAGTTCCAGCCATTTCAAGGAGTGGAGTGCATCACAGTGGTGGGAGGAGGATTTGGTCACAGTAGCAAACTAATTGTAGCAGGATGACAGTTTTGACTTTAGGGAGGATTGAAGGTTGGTGAGAAGAGGGGCTCCATACAAGAGAGAGGGGATGAGGTAGGAAATTGACAGTATATGTTTGGATTAGGGAGTGAGATAATGGCTGTGCAATACAGCATTCCGACCTGGTTGGAGTACAAAGGAAGCAAGGTCTGTAGATTCTTTGGAGTTAGAGTTGAGAGCAGGGTAGCTGGAGAGGCATGGATTGTGAGGGATTGGGACTGGATTACAGGTATCAGGAAGAATCTAGTAAAGAGAAGAGAGTCATTATAGTAATAGAGGTGAGGAGAGATATAAGTTGAGAGGTGAGATTCATTTAAGGCATGTATTGAAGTTGTATGATAGAGAGGGGAGTAAGAAAAGTCAGGTAGTCTGGTAAGATAGGGTAATGGTAGAGTATGTGTAGCTTTAATTTGCATGGTAGTGTAAGGTTATAGTATGCAGAGGGGAGACGGAATTAGCAGAAGGTAATGTGATGTGAGGTCTTTGGTAATAAGAGTGGGGAAGGAGGTAAGGGGAGGGTCATGGGTAGTGCAAACAGGAGGGGTTAGTGGATGAGGAGGTGAGTGAGGATTGTTCAGACAGGCTGAATGCTAGCAGGGGTGTGGTTTTGGGGTTATAAATGTAGAGGCACTGGGAGCGGGTGGAAATTGGGGGCAGGGTAGGGGAGCTGAGTGAGCCCGTTGGGTAAAAGGAGTGGGCAGGGCTGCGAAGGGGGAAGGAGTAGTAGAGACCAACAAAAACAATCAGAGATACAGGCACTCTGGAGCACTCAAAGGTGCTTGGAGGTATGTTATGTATGAGTTAAGGTTTAGTCTAATTCAAGGAGAAGTGAACAGGTGTGACAACTGTGCAAAAAAACAATGGGAAAGAACAACAGGCCTTAGAGCTGCAGGGAGGAGCAGGGGAAAAAAAGTACTGAAAGTTGCCTAATACAATGAGTGGGAATATATTGCCACCTAGTGACATTCCTGAGAAAAGTAAAATGCAGAATCTCTCTATTGCAGGGGGTGAAGTGGCTGGAGGGGAGAGAGTTGGGAAAAGGGACTGCTGCAGAACTGTTAGTGTGCACAGTGTGGGCTAGCAATACAAACACCTTAAAAACTAAATTTTAACGAAGAGTATTGCACATACACGCAGAAGGAGGGGGTTATTTTCAAAATATCCCTGGATTTCTTCTTTGGGAGGTATGTTCCTCATTCTAAATGGTGCTGTAGAAGGGGGAAACTCAAGAGAAAAATACCTGAGCGAACTGAAAAAGAGAGAGAAGTACTTTAGTATGGAGGCATGGGAAAACTGAGAGAGGCAGTAATAGGATAGGCTGGAGAGACCCAGTTACATGTGATAAGTACAGCACAAAAGAAGAGGGAAAGACAGTTCAGAATGGAAATATGAGAGCAGTTCCAGGGAGAAATAAAAGCATTAGATGGAAGCAGCACAGTTAAATGCAATTCAGTAGGCAATGGGTGCATATCCAAAACTGAGTTGCTGTAGGAGAACTAACAACAGCAGGAACTTATTCACTATACAGTCAGCATATACAAATACAAGTTGCTGTATAAGAACTGGCAACAGCAGCTTATTCACTTTGCAGATAACAGACTACAGAAGGAGCTAATGCATTTTATGGCCAGAAGTGACCAAAACAGAAGTATTGCACACATAAGGCATTAGTGTAGAAAATATTCTGTATATCTCCCTTTGACCACACTAGCTGCAAGAGCTAGTCAGGGGAACAACACATTAAGTGATTGGTGGTACTGCGTTTAGATCCTGTATGTACTGGGACTATTTGTATTTCTCAAACTTCTGTTATATGTAAACGGACATTGACAATGAATTTTCCCATCTCACACCATTGCTTAGATCACCCTACCCCTCAGTAACATGTAGGGCTTTCTGCTATGAAAATATGAACATATGAGTAATAATTGATGAATAGTGATTAATTTTGCTACTGAAGGACGTCCTAGATTAACAGTGTTAGTGTCATTTTTTAATAACTCCTTACAGTTTCTAGTAATGCTAATTATTAGCTGGAAAGTCATTTAGAAAGTGAAGGTAGACCCAAAAAAGTTCTGGACGCCATAAAGAGCTATGGGTGTGAACTGAAAGTATACAAAAAAGGCGCTATAGGCTTGAACAAGAGCTGTGTCTATGACTTCCACCCCATACGGTAATCCGACTTCACATGTTCCTCACTCCCCTCTTTCATTGCTGTTGTCTGTTGTGTAACCTATTTAAGTACTTTCCCACCCATTGTTTTCCATGTATCCATAATACTAATTGCACATCTAGCAAACCAGTATTTAGTAAACCTCCCTTACTCAGTTTGTCTCCTGCTTATTTTCCTGGAGCTCCCATTTGCTTGGCACCCTCTGAAAGGGTCCCAAGTTAATCCTGCTCCATATTTGGCAGTAAGATATTTTTTTTATTATTTGCATTCTACTGGTTTATTTTTGCTTTATTTGTTGATTTTGCAAAGTTAGATGTCATTTATATATTATATAGTCACAATCTTACATATACAGATATGTATATACACACACACACACACACACACACACACACACACACACACACACACACACACACACACACACACACACACACACACTCTCTCAGTGTGTGCATTCTAACTCAGAGATTGCACAGACTCAGATAAACTTTTTTGTAAATTGTGATTGTTGGTAACTGTCAAACTTTTAGTATATTATTTGCAAATCTTTTAAAATTTTTTGTAATCTTTTTGTACTATTGTTATGGAGCTTATCTCCCCGGGTCTCTGCTGAAAACGGGATACTTGCCCAGCCAGACTCTACCTGGTTAGCAAATGTAAAATAAATAAATGGGAGAAAGTAAGAAAAAGACTTGGGGAAAAGAAAAAAATAACACTCATCGTCTTCCTCTAACATAGATTAATCCAACCTGTTAACCTTCCAATTACGACATTCTGAACAACCCTTATGGGGGGGCGGGGGTCAGCAAGCTATAAGTTTCCTGAACTTGTGTTGTTACAATAAGATGTACATATTTTCTGACTGTCAATGACTAAGGCATTTCAAGGTGAATTAAATGATAATTAGTGATAGAATGGCATAGCTGTTTGCTAAAAAGATGCAACTGTATAAATATAAAAATAGTAATGCTAAAACAGGAAATGTGTGGGATCTAAGAATGGGGTGGTACAAAAACCTTAAAAGCTGGGTAAGATATGTGAGGTGCTCAAGGTGATGAGCAAGCTATTTGGGGTGGCAGTGGATGTGGCATTTGCTGAAGCATGGGGAGCATGGGGAGCATGAGAACCCCCTTAAACCATTCAGGTATTTCCATTTCATAAGGTTTCATGAGTAATACAGTGTTTTCATTTGGTCAGTATCATGGTACACATACAGCTGCATAACTCCCAGACTACCCATTTGTTTTTCTGTAGCCAGCTTTTCCCAGAACTCTATAGGCTTTCCATCATCACATATAAAATGTATCATCATATGTAGATTATTCAGCATTGCTTCAGAGTTGTAATAATATAAGGTTTTAGGCATGTGAGGCATAGCATCATCTGCAATGGGGGTGTAGGGTTACTCATCGGAACATTGAGAAAAGGGCATCCCCTTCTCCAAGGAGCTGCAACTTCACATTTGTTCTAATAAAGTAATGAGGTGGACAGCTCAGTTTGTAAAATGGGGTTGTGGCAGCTCTTCTCCCTCGCATACAATTATTTTACAAAAATATTCTCCTTGCATAGGTCATGGTAATCTGTATTAGGAGCAGTACATAAATGTTGTGTATATTGGTAAAATGGAAGATTAAAGTTAGTCAAGGTAGTTGAGCACTGCCATTGTGCATTAAATCAGTGATGTTATCTGTGACAATTGTATTTTTAATAGCATCAAAATTTGTTAGTAACTTTAACAATTTTTTAATATGCAGTAGTTAATTTGTATGAATTCCACAAGACTTCTGATTCATATACAGAGCCCAGTTTCAGAAAGTGTAAACCAGTTTATAACAAATGATGTGGTACATGAAGTGATTTTAGTACATAAGAAAATGAGAAAATAATATTCTTATAGTAGTAAGGTCCTTACGAAAGAATAACTGCAAAACAAGCTTGGTATAACAAGGATGATACTTAAGAAACTCACATATAAAATTCAAAAGCAGTCATTCTCCCACAGAAATGATAACAAACATGAAGTCAACAAAGTTTTTAAGTCAACCAGTTGTACGTGTCACACCATGCTAAGCTTCTTACTTGTCTGTCGACAGCTGACCACTTACAGTAGCTATAAGACCTCTTTCATTTCCTTACAAATTCTGAGATGGTGATAAGTTTATACAGAGTAGAGTGGCACTGAAACGTTGGTTAATACACATACATGCTTTCACAAAACAGTAGTTGCAGCAGGGCTGGGCTAAGTTACTTATACTGACCTTGAGAATGTGATTGTTGAGTTTTAGTAGGTAAGCAATAATGTCTGTCAGGTTAGGCATTATATTGAATTAACAGATTTACCATGGCCTCTGGAAAGTCCAGTATTCCCTATAATACTAAACCTATATTAATTGGTAGTTACTAGGCATACAGTCCAGGAGGCCATTAAGAAGCATAGCCCAAATTCCCAATTATCCCAAAGCACTGTCTGGTTAAGTGGCTTGCTCAAGATCACACAGTCCTCAGATATAAAGATGGAAAAATTCAAACCCTGTACCCTTGACACAGGAAGTAGCTCATTAACAAGTCAGAATTGTAGGCCACTGCCAGGGCATCATTAATCTTAGAAAATGGCCTCTGTGTTTCTTAGCATGTGTGTGGGGGAAGGGTTGGAGGGAACGAGTTCAGCAGTGGGGGGGGGGGGGGTCTCCACTTGTGCTTTCCTTTTTGAACAGATGATTGTAATTACCCAAGTTTTAATTGTGGAATGCTCAAGAAGGGGAGTGGTAACTGTTTTTGTTCCCATGCAATTTGTTGTAGCTCTACACTCTGATAGCTCTGGAATGAAAAGGCTGCACTTTCAAATTAAAAAGGAATAAGACTGACAAAAAAAAAACATAACTGCACAAGCTGCCATCATTCATAATAAGTTCTGCTTAAGCTAGAATTCTAGGAGCAAATAAATGTTCTATCTCTCTTTAGCAAACAGCTACCACCTAGTGTCTTCTGTGGAATAAATGTGAGGCTAACAGGTTTGCAGTTATGCTAGCAGGTTTGCATTTGTATGGTTTCTTTCAGAGCATAGCCTTGTGATCGTGAATTACTATTGCAATCTCTTTTCATCTGTCCTCAGGTGTGGCTATCGCATCTAACAAAAGATTGTTTGGAACAGACTTTATTTACCAGGATCTAAGTTCAACCATAACAACATCAAAGAACGCGACTCTTGTGTGTCCTCTACCTTGGTGGCTGCATCTGTTCCATTTCCTGTATCTAATCTCACTGAGTCTGAGTACAGTCTCTGGTTCCTTCATGCTCACTTTCTCAGAACTTCTTCTGTTACCATCTGCAGTCATACAGTTATATTGCTAGTCATTACTTCGTAAATACAGACATGAACACAGTCACTCTTTCTGACTGATTGTCTGGCCCTCTTGAAATTCCATCTCATTTAGGCCTGACAAATGTCCCTTACTTTTTTTTTTTTTGCCCTGGCTCTAAGTTGGCATTGGTTCCTTATTCCTCCGTTATCTTTCTCCTTTCATTTATCTAGGTACACTTCCACTGTTTGCTAAGTCAGTTTCCCACTTTTTTTTCCAGAGTAGTAAAGATTATATCACTACATTTAAATCAGTAATTTGAGTATCAGCCTTCACTCGGGCAGCAAATGTGTAATGCACTGATAGGATTCATTAGTTTGGCATGCACGTCTTTAACAAAGCAACAGCATTTATGTCGCACACTGTAGATGTATAAAGCCTACTATCTCTGCCCCCCCCATTCTTCTCAATCTGTCTCTGTCTCTCTCACTCTCTCTCTCTCCCCCCATATACATATATCTCTGGCGAGAGAGACCATCAGTAAGTAAAGTATTATCCTAAGTAATATACCCCTACAAATACAGATATATATATATATATATATATATATATATATATATATATATATATATATATATATATATATAAATATATATATATTTATATACGGGTCTACTTCACTAGACCGAAACACCACATAACTGACAGCCAAAACGCCGAGACCAAAACACTGATACCACACAATACCAAAATTCCACATTACCGAGTGCCATAACATTGAATCCCAAAACACTGACAAAAACATACACGTAAGCCACACCAAGCATACTGACACACTAGTACATAACGTTCCCAAACCTAAATAACCGCAACAATCCCCAAAAACTCTACTAAACAATACACTCGTATCCCACTCAAAACACTAAAAGCTAAACTTACACACTGAACTGTCAAAACTAAAGCATAAAATTTAACGTACCTGCAAAACAAACACATCCCACTACACCGCAACATCCTAAAATGCCATTACCCAGCTAACTCAAATATCCCATCAACCCACGCGATATCTGCACTGCAGACATCATCATCATCAGCCCCCGTTTTCCCATTTAGTACATGGGGTCGGGGTATTGTGTTAACTGTCGCCAACTCTCTTGATTCAGCGCCACACTCCTGCCTTCTTCAACACTCATGCCTGACTGTCACAGATCATCTTTCACACAATCCATCCACTTTTTTGCTGGACGTCCTTGCTTCCTCTTACCTTCTTCCTGTCTATCCCAAATCTTCCTCACCAGATTGTCTTCTGCTTTTCTACACATGTGCCCAAACCACCGTAATCTGTCCTCTTTGACCTTTTCTGCAATTGGAGCTACTTTGGCTTCTGCTCTTATGTCCTCATTTCTTCATCTGTCCCATAGTGAGCATCCTATCACCTTTCTCAAGCACTTCGTTTCCATCACCTCTAGCTTCTTCAACTGTTCTGCCTTTACTGCCCAGATTTCTCTACCATACAGTAGTACTGGTCGCATCACTGTCTTGTACACCTTACTTTTCAGCTTCTTTGGCATTCTTCTGTCATAGACTGCACCTGATACTCTATGCCAGTTGGCTACAGCCCCTCTGATTCTAGCTTTGACATCTTCATTCAGACTATCCTTCTCCTCAACTACTCCTCCCAGATACTTGAAGCTGTTTACCTGTTTCACTATCTTCCCTTCTGTCTCTATTCTTAACTTCTTCTGATTTCCCCAATTTGTTGCCATTACCACCGTCTTATCTGTGCTTAGTTTCATCACATGTGCCTTCAGATTTGCATTCCATTCTCCTATCCTTTGCTGAAGTTCTAGCTCAGAGTCTGCCTGTACTGCCACATCGTCTGTATAAAGCAGCTTTGTTAAGCTGTCCCCTCCAACCTGTTTGCTAATGTAGTCCATCACCAGTATGAACAACAGTGGGCTCAGAGCTGAACCCTGATGTCCACCCACATCCACTGGGAACCCCTCTATGAGACCGAACACCGTCCATACTTGAGTCATTAGGTCCTTGTACATAGCCTGCACTAAATATACCAATGTTTCTGGGACTTCAAACCACCGCAGTACTGCCCAGATCAGCTTTCTTGGGACCTTGTCATATGCTTTCTCCAAGTCTGGGAATGCCCAGTTGGACTCTCTCCTCATCTCTAGTTTCTTCTCAAGTATCTGTCTCAATGCAAACATCGAGTCAGTTGTGCTGCATCCTGATCTGAATCCAAACTTCTCATCTCCCATCTTACATTCTACTACTCTGCATATCCATTTATCAGTTACCCTCTCCAGTACTTTCATGCAATGTGATAGGAGTTTGATGCCTCTGTACTGCGCACAGTTGTGGATGTCCCCTTTGTTCTTGTACACTGGCATGAGTATACTTAGTCTCCAGTCATCTGGGATACGCCTTTCTCTCCACACTGCTATTTGTTCCCTCAGGAGCCATTTCTCCCCTGTCTCACCCAGCATCTTTATTTATCATATCTGCTGTGACCTCATCTGAGCCTGCTGCTGTGCTATTCATACCTCTTCTAGGGTGGGCTCCTCCTTTTCTTTCATTGTAGGCTGTTTCTGGGCCAGTACAGCTTCTGTGTTTTTTTTTTCATTCAGAAGCTGCTGGAAATACTCCTTCCATCTGCCTTTGATGTCCTGTGGACTGGTGAGTAGGTTGTTGCTGGCATCCCTTATGAAGGGTG